>NW_006921881.1:3454895-3482226 GCF_000298275.1 Orycteropus afer afer
TCCGAGACATTGTGGTATTTTATTAAGATCTCTGTTAACCATTTGTGAAGAGCAGCCAAGGGTGATTCAGGCTCTTCTTGGAGGTTTTTTATCGTTGGCCCATTGGTAGAGAAGGAGGTGGTGGCTCTTGCTCAATAAATGAGGTTGCAGTGGGTGTGGGTGTACTTGTATCTAGTGGGGACTATTGCTGTCTCCCACTCAGTTAGACAAAAATTACAATTGAATCAAAAAACTAAAAGCACATGGACAAAAAGTACACCATGTAATCACACAGGAACAGTAACCCAAAAGAGAAAAAGGGAGAAAAGAAGAAAAAAACAAGAATACCTGCAATATCTGGGAATAGGGCACTAAGAGAAAAAAAAAAAAAAAAAAAAAAAAAAAAAAAAAAAAAAAAAAAAAAAAAACCCAACAAGGAGCGGGGTTAACCATGAGGGGAAAAAATGTGGGGAAAAAAAGAATTTAAATTAAAAAAAAAATTTTGAACCAGGAACAGGGAAAATCACAGGATGATTCTTGTAGTCTTGAAGGAAGGAAGAGAGGGAGGGAGGAAAGAAGGAAGGAAGGAACTTAGACCTAGGAACATGGCCTTCATGACAAATTCTTTTTGGCCACCAGGTTAACCCCACATGCCTTTTTCCTTGCTAGTAAAAAAGAAGAAATTAAGAACATCAATAGGTTTTTAGTCTAATTTTTCATTCTGTTTCAAGGAGAGATGGGGTGTGTGACTGACAGCAGGAAAAGGTGGCTGGTCAGCCATGTTGGTAGCAATTCAGCTATGTTTGCATCTAAATGGGGACTTCCTTAGGGGGCAGGGAACCTGATGCTGGACTCTGTGAGCCGTGAATAAGTGATCGCTGTTGTTTTCATCACAATCTTTGCAAAGATGTAAATATTAGAAATCCAGGTCACAGGATCATATATTTTTTCATCCTGGAAAAGATCTTAAGGAGAGTTTCCTTTAATCTCACTTTCCTAATGAAACCAAATCAAAGAGAATGAAAAACATGGCTAACATGGTATGTGACAGTCTAGGACAGGTTACACCCAGGCATACCCTTTCTTTCCAGAATGGGTACTACTGCTCTGGGCAGCACTTTGGGACAGGGGAAGTCATGTGTTTCCAGTAATACTGGGTCTGGAGTTTGAATGCTCACTCTCCTGTGGACCAGGAGTATCCTCGAGCAAGTTATTACAGTATCTCTGCACCTTAAACTAAAAAAAACCCAAACTCACTGCTGTGGAGTTGGATCCAACTCATAACGACCCCTCCTTGGGTTTCTGAGGCTGTTTCTCTATGGAAGTAGATTGCCCAGTTTTCCTTCCAAGGAGTGGCTGGTGGGTTTGAACCGCCAGCCTTCTGCAGTTTACATTGCTTAAAATGGAACCAGTAATTGTTACCTCACAGGGCAGTGCTGAGAGGATCCAGTGGGCACAGAACATCGCTTCAATACTTCGATCAAACAAGAAAGTTTGTTTATCATTTTCCTTCTTGGTGATATGTTTTGTTTCTCTTTGACCTCAGGTTCCTGGAGGTGAGCACAAGCTGTGGCTAGAAGCAGGGGGAAGTAGAAGGCAGATCCTAGCCCAAATCTGGCCATTATTAGACAATGGCAGCTGAGCCAAGAGTGACCAGGTCCCTGAACTCTGTGGCCCAGACTTTGAGACAACTTTTCATGGTTGAGAAAGAGGAGAATTTGAGCATTGGAACAGAAAAGGAAGATAATCTCTTGGAGCAGATATGTTGGCCATAGGAAGCCACACCAACACCTGGGGCCTTTGCATGGTCTCCCTCTCTGCTCAGTTACTGGGAAGTGGAGAGTCCCAGGAAGGGATCCAGTCAGGAATGGACAAAGCTAGAAAGAGACACTGTGGAAGAAGAGATGTTGGGCCAACTGAGGTCAATGCAAACTGTCCAGAAGGAGCTCCCTCAAGTGGGCAAGGTGGCAGCAACCCTGCAGGAAGTCAAGAAGAGAGAGTGCTGGTGGGTGGAATGGGTGAAGGTGAGGAGAGCAGCCAAAGAGAGGGCAGGACCAGGTCCTAAACTCCAGGAGCTCTTTCATCCATTCTCCTGTTTGCAGGTCAAATGGACTGTTCTAGATGGAGGGATACCCAGGAAAAGGAGCTTCAAGGCCTTTCTCAGTCACCACTGCACCAATACCCTCCTAGCATCCTCTGTTCCTCTGTGGAGTCTGAAATTCATCAGAGTGACAGGCTTTTCTTCTTTGCTTTTCTTTCCTACTTATCTCTGTATATCCTCTTCTCTTTTCTCTCCATATCTTCTCTTTTTATCCTTCCTTATCTCAGAATTGCTAGCTTTGTACCTGCCTTTTCATATTTCTGTCTTGCTTCTGTGGTTTTATTTTTCTCTTAAGTCTTAACCTCAGTTTCTGGCTTCATATCTGTCTTTTCATATTTTTCCCTCCTTGCATGATTTTATTTTTCTCTTAGGTTTTAATTCTCTGAATCTTGAGACTGGATGTCCATCTGTGTATACATTTCTTCCATTTCTTCATTCCATTTCTACCCAACTCCACTTCTCTCCTGTTGTTCCAGAAGCCAGTCACTTTTTCTTTTTTTTAAATTGTGATTTGGGGAAAGTTTACAAAGCAAATTCACTTTCCATATAGCAGCTCACCTACACTTTGTCTTATGACATTGACTGACAGTGCAGCAGTTCCCCTCCTACTTTCTCCCCATAGTTAGCTCTTCCCTGTGTCCTTCCCTCCATGCATTCCTGCCCCCTGAGCTGTCCCCTTGTGCATACACAGCCCTTCTATTCTCTCATGATTGTTCTTTTCAGGGAGTGTATTTACCTAATGTAAATGTTCAGCTCACATGCCTGTCTTTTATTTGGCTACAAGCCACAGGAGTGGGTTCAATTCTGGACCTGAAGGGCAGCTAGGGGCCATAGTCTCAGTGGTTCTCTTGGGTTCTATCAGACCAGCAAACCTGGTCCCCCCTCCTTTTATTTTTTTTTAATAATTTTGAGTTTTGTTCCACATTATTCTCCCATTCTATCCAATATCTCCTACATAGATCTCCCTCTGAGTGGTTGACAGTGGTAGCCGGGCACCATCTAGTTCTTCTGATCTTGTAGTAATATGGTTGAGGATTGCATGGTGTATCAGTCACTTGGACTAATTGTTTCCATGCATCTTTGGTTTTATTCATTCTTTTCTCTGTATGAGAAGAGACCCATTGTTGCATCCAGATGGCCTCTTGCAAGCTTTAAAAATCCCAGTCACTACTCACCAAAATAGGATGTGGAACAATGTTTTTGTGTAGTATGTTATGCTAATTGAGCTTGATGTCCCCTGTGATTATGGTCCTGAGCCCACAGGTCGAACTACTTGCTTCCTCTGGGTAGCTGGCTGTGGCCAAGAAGTGACTACAACCTTGTCCCTTGTCAGGTCTACTGTATACCTGGGAATTCTTAGAGAACATACCAAGACACTTGTAGAAACATTGTCTGCCAACTCTATACATGGTCCTGGGCACACTTCCCCCTGCATAGAGATACCTAATAGTTCAGCCTGGCCACCCATCTATCCACCTGTATGTCCATGTTTGCCTTCACTGAGAACACAGTACTGTATGTGCAAAAGGTTTCTTCTTTGTTGTCTGTGCCTCCCATGAACCTCTCTATGTCTTCTGCTTCCTCAGTGCCACTATTTTGACCACTCACATTTGGTACATTGCTCTTCTCTTCACCCAAATCAATACTTGTTTCTACCTATTTAATAGTGTTCCCTCCCCTCCCCTCCCACCCCTGGCAACAAACAAAGAAAATTTCCTTCCATATATAAACCTTTCCTTGACTTTTTACGATAATGGACTAATAAAATATTTGTCCTTTGATTGACTTATTTCACTCAGCATAATGTCCTCCAAGTTCATCCACATTATGTGGTGTTTTGCAGATTCTACGTTATTCTTTAGGGTTGCATAATATTTCATTGTGTGTATGTACTGTAGTTTGGTTATCCATTCTTCTGTTGATGGACACCTAGGTTGTTCCCATACTTTGGCTATTGTAAATAATGCTGCAATGAACACAGGTGTGCATATATCTGTTCTTGTCATGGCTCTCACTTCTTTAGCATATATACCTAGTAATGGAATGGCTGGGTCAAATGGTATATTAGAAAAAGGAATTAGATCCAACTTTTTAAGGAATTGCTGTACTGCCTTCCACAGTGGTTGTATCATTTTACTGTCCCATCAGCAGTGTATGAGAGTCCCAATCTCTCTGCATACTCACCAGCATTTGTTATTTTCTGTCTGCTTGTGCTAGGGCAAGATGGTATTTCATTGTTGTTTTGATTTGCATCTCTCTAATGGCTGATGATCGTGAGCATTTCTTCATATGTTTTTGGCTACCAGAAGCCAGTCACTTTTGATGATGTGACAGTGAACTTCACCCGGGAAGAGTGGAAATGTCTAGATACCCTCTAGTCAGAGCGGCCTCTATTGGGATATTATGTTTGAGACTTTCAAGAGTCTGGCATCTGTAGGTGAGTGACTGGGGTTCTCTCAGTAATCCCCTTGTCCCAGGGCACTGGGACATCTGTTTTCCCAGGGCAGGTGAATCAGCTCATCATGAGCTTCACTGACCTCTGGTTCTTACCTGTCCAGGTGTGGAAGGTCTGGGTCACTAAGATTAGGGTACAAGGAAAAAAAAATGAAAACCTGCTTAAAAGCAAAAATAACACTCTAACATAATGGCAGTGTTCTCCGAATACACAAATTTGCCTTGAAGATTATTCATGTAACTGATATTTTCTGAGTCATTCCTGTGTGTCAGGCACTTTGCTAGAATCTGGCCTATTGAGTATCTCTTCTCTGTGTCTGTTTCCCAGATTATGAGTGCTAAATCAAGGACATAGAAGATAGCCTATTGTCCCTACCAGGTGTGAAGGGGCCAAGTCTGAACCAATTCATCTCCTTCTCTTGTTCCTCCTACTCTCCAGCCAGAATCTTTCTGCCTAAACCACATCTGATCACCAACACTGAGCAAGCAGAGGAGCCATGGAGAACAGATTGCCATCCCACAAAGGAGACTCCCTCCCTTTAGGTAAGAATTGTGAAGGAGAGAGGAAGGTGAAAGGGGCCTAAGACAGGCCCTGGAAGGATGGAGGGCTGACTGAGAATATCTAACTTGCACCTTTCTAACCTGGTCATACTTGGAGCTGACAGAGATTTGAGATCATCAGCTCTAGTCCTTTGGCTTCAAGAAGGTATTTAAGCCATTTAGGACAAATGATGAGTTTAGTTTCTAGAAATTGGGAGTCTACATGTTGCTTCTGTCAGTGATAACTCTTTGATTAAAAAGTTCTCTCTGAGAAAAGAGAAGCAAGGGAAATATACTTGATAGTATGCTGGAGTAGTTAAGAAGATGCTGTCCTTGAGAGTAGAAAAATTGAGATTTCAAGCAGGTTGACCATACTTTCTGATTTGCCAAGAATGTTCTGATTTATACATCATATCCCAGCTTAATTATTAATGGCACCTCCTTTCTCTCTCCAGTATTCCAATTTGGATGGTAATGTTGTGTGGTCACTCGTGGGTATCTGTGACACCATAGAATGTGGATGATATTGAGAATGTGAGGAAATGAATTTCAAGATGTAGGGTTGTAGGTTAAGATTTTGATCTCCCATCACAATGTTGAGAAAGTCCGGTAAAATTTTATTGATTTTAATTAAAAAACCTAAAAGTGTGTTCTTATCTCTAGCCTATGAGTTCCAAGCATGAGGGTGAATGTTTTGAATGTGGGGGAGGATAGAAAGAGGGAAAGTAGATTGGACGGAATGGAGTACTTGGGTTGGTGTTCTCCTGGTGAATCTTGTGTTATTTTTTCTCATTACTACAGAAGGCAAGGAGTATAAGAAACTTTGAGAACAGAGTCAACATCTGAGAGATAGGACTGATGAAGACAAGATCTCCCCTGCTGGGGAGTGGGCAGGCCAGAGCCCATCCTCTGCTCCAGTCAGGTTCATGGTCAGGATCCCAGTGTTTCCAGCATCCCAGGCTGGGTCATCCCTTTGCTGCCACACTTGTGGCAAATGTTTTAAGAAACACCCCCACCTCCATAGCCACCAATTTGTTCACAAACCCAAGTGGACTTTTAACTGCAGCCAGTGGGGGAAATCATTTACGAGACCCAAGACCTTCAGCTGCCACAAGCACTTGCATCTTGGGGATAATCCCTTCTGTTGCTCCATCTGTGGCAAGACCTACTGTGACCCATCTGGACTGAGTCGCCACTACCATGTCCATCTGGGTTACTGGCCCCATCAATACCCCCTCTGTGGGAAGGGCTTCCAGGACCAGTCAGAGGTTAAATGCCACCAGAAGACACAGCAACACCAGGAGCCAGTGACAGGGAAGCAGGAGCATATTGTGAGGCTTCCAGGCCCCACAGCTGGATTCCAGGAGCCAGATGTCCATCCATCCAGGGGTCCATGGCTGGGAGCCATGCACCCATCTCTAGAACCCAGGATCCCATGGACAAAACCTGGGCATCCATCATTAGGAACCAGGCACCAGTGGCCAGGACCCAAGAGTCCATATTTGGAACTAAGGGTTCTATGGCCCAGACCCAACCATCTATGGTTAGAAGCCAGACATCTGTGGCCAGGAACCAGATGATCTTTATGAAAACTCAGGCACCAGTAGTTACAACCAAGGGTCCTGTGACCAGGATCCAGGCACCCAACATTAGAACCCCCTGTTTGGATACCAGGTCCAACTCTTGCCCAACAAGGCCCACAAAATGCAAGGTGTTCTCTTGCCCCCATTGTTCCTTTACTTTCAGCAAAAAAAAAAGCCTATCTCTTCAGCCACCAGAAGGCCTATCTCACAGAGCAGCAAAACTGCTGCTTCCATTGTGGAAAATCCTTTAGCTCATTCTCCAAGCTAATGTGGCATTAGCAGACCAACTGGAAGCAGAAGATCTACCCTTGCCCTATTTGTGACCTCTGCTTTGGGGAGAAGGAGGGCCTAGTGGGCCATTGGAGGAGCCACAAAGGCAAGGGGCGATGCCTGGGAAGCCCCCATAAATGCTGGGTGGTCCTGAGCCAATGGCTCGGCCTGCCTCACACTGCCAACTCCATGGCAAGGACAGATGGGAAGCATGGAGGAAGTGGGTCTTCTCCTAGGATCCCTACCCCCAGGAGAGGGGAGGTAAGGGAAATAGCATAGAAAGGAGACAATGCAAAGAAGGGTCTTGGAAAATAAATAAATAGCCTTTCTGACTGAGGTTTTTCTTTTGTTTTGTTTTCCTGAGGACTGACCTCCAGGGTAAGGAGGCTATGGTGGAAGGAGAGATAATGAAGGAAATACAGAAAGGAAAAGGAAAAAGTGGCACAGGGAAACTCATATTATTATTAATTAGCACCTAGCCTGTTGCTTTGTGTCTGATAGACCATCAACTAGTAATTATTGAATAAATCAGTGGATACTCTGACAGGTGTGAAGACGAGAGAAAAAAAGATGAGGGAAAGAGTGTGACGGACCCATGGGAGATGTGGAAGTAGAAGGGGAAACATTCTAAAGCAGATATGTTGCCAGGTTCTCTTTCCTTGTGCCTCCAGTTCCTCACTAGGCTGCTGAGATGAGATGGAGCTCTGCCCAATATTCTATGGGTTTCTCCCCAGCTCTCTCTTGATGTTTTGGACTTGTCCTTTTCTTTTCTTCTGCCCTGTTAGCTCTGCTTAGTCAGGGTTGAGGTCTTTGAAGAAAGAACCATTTGCAAAGTTAAAGAAAAAAAAAAAAAAACAACTCTGCTGTGGAGTCAAATTCAACTGATAACAACCCCTCCTTGGGTTTCCGAGGCAGTATCAATAGAGAAGTAGACTGCCCAACCTTCCTTCGGACGAGTGGCTGGTGGGTTTGAACCACCAGCCTTCTGGTTAGCAGTCAAAATGCCTTAGGCACTATGCTACCAGAGTTGTCATGCTGTAATTTACAACAAGGAAGTTCCTGGTCTCCAGTTCTTAGCAGAGGTTCTTTTGTCCTTGTAACTCTCCAGCACAGGCATCCTCTGGTGGAAGGAAGAGCACTCCCATGGCCATGGCCAGAGGGCTTCCAGGTGGGAGAACGGAGAGAGGCATGGAAAGATGTAGGCAGCAAAAATGAGGACAGGAAGGAAAGAACTAGGAAAAAGAAGGTAGTTGTCAGAAGAAGGAATATCAATCCTATTTGAAATTCAGAGTATTTCTGAAAGGGCAGATTGGAATGTCCCAAAGCAAGGAAGCCTGTGAGGGTGCGACTCTGATGGATGAGACACCCCAAGGACCAATTCCGGGAACAGCCAGGCTCCTCTGTTGTGACATCACTCAGAAGGGGTTTCCTAGAAGAAGGAAGAGAAAATAACTTGAGAAAAATCTGCCTTTTCTTTTAAGTTTTTTTTTTTTTAATTGTGATAAGAATATATGTAACAAAACTCTGCCAGTAGTTTTTAATCATGAAACTATTGAACTAGGGAAGAGAAAAGCCTGGAATAATCATGTCTGTGTGGGAGCTCTGGTAGAGTAGTGGCTAAGGCATTTGACTGCTAACCAGAAAGAAGGCTGAAGGTTCAACCCCACCAGCCACTCCTCAGAAGGAAGATGGGGCAATCTACTTCCTTAGTGATACTGCATGGGAAACCCAAGGAGGGGTCGCTATGAGTCGGGTCTGACTCGATGGCACGTAACAACAACAACATGTGGTTAAGCCAGGAAGTGAAGCACTGGGCAGCTGCTTTGACTGGGAACGGGAAAGGAGGCAGCTAATAGCAAGTGGCATTCCTGCTGAGGTCACTGAAGGTGGAGCAAACCAGATGGTAGGTAAGAGTGCCCCCAGCTTCCTTCCCTGCCACCTCCATCCAGAGTCTCTGAAAGCTGGCTCCTTAGCTTCTACCTCACAGGTCCACCCTGTGTTCTCCAGACCCTCATCTCTTCTCTGGGATTTTCAACCCTCAATAGCCCTCCTTGTCACTTCTGCCTCCCTTTCCTGCCTTTTCTCAGGTTTTAAGAAGCAGAAGACAACTTACTTAGCTCTTCAAGGAATTGCCCTGAAAACAGAGAAATAAATACATAATTAATAAATATGTGACTAGCTCCCTCCCCGACATCCTCCCTGTGGAGATCCACATTGACCCATCCTTTCACTAAGGGACCCCGCAGATCTCAGTAAGTGGTTCTCTTCATGGTATTTCTGAGGGGCCAGGGGTTGGGTGTGGGCAAAGAAGGAAAGGAAATCCCAGCGCCCTGAATCTTGAGCCCTGGTTCCACCCTCTTTATTTCCTGTTCAGGGCTGACTTGGTCTGTTTCCTGTACTGCCACTCCACCTGCTAGTCTTCGATGTAGCCAGTTGTAGCAGATGATCAAGGCAACCAGGGGTCCAAGAACCGGCACGATTACAAACAGGGTGATCTTCCAGGGGGGAACTCTCAGAAAGTGGGGATCTGGAGCGTTCACAGCAGAACAAACAGGGTTAGTGCTCCCCCTGAAATCCCACCCACCCTTTTCCATTCTTAGGTTTCTTAACATGGGGTCCAAGAACACCAAAAGAACTTGTGGATAGAATCCAGGGAGCCCATGAACTTGAATGTTTTCACTGACCTCTAGCTGAATTTAGCATTGTCTTTCAGTGTAAATGCAGGCAACAGACCACAGTCAAAATCTCAAAATCTTATTCGTGTCCCATTAGAGTTGTTCCAAAAATCTCAAAATATTATTTACACTTTGAAATTATAAGAGATCATTAGACTTGCTTTTGTTACTTAATGTGTTATGTTACTTAATGAAACATCTATGTCACTATAGCATAAATTTGTATATATTTTGATAACTGTATTTCCATCCAGCAGCTTTCCTCACAATCCTATGTGTTACAGTGTATGTGTATGTGCATTATTCTGGCTTCACTAGACTGCTAAAGAGAGGTAAGACTTCTTGCTATTAAGATTAGCTAAGTATATAGATTCCTTGTTCTATTACTGTACTCCTGTACTCATGGAATTTTACTCTGCTGTGAGTATAGTAGATGATATATATATTCACTTTGTAGTCCATTTAGTTCATGTATGTGTATCCCTTTCCCAGCCAGACACTAAGTTCAAGTGCAAAAGTGCTATTAGAATTCTACAAAACAAAGATCCTATTCCTCCCCTCTGGATATGCAGAGAATGTGTGTGTGTGTGTACAGGCTTCCACCCTGGTTCAATGTCATAAACTCTTGGAT
Source organism: Orycteropus afer afer (assembly GCF_000298275.1). NCBI lineage: Eukaryota > Metazoa > Chordata > Mammalia > Tubulidentata > Orycteropodidae > Orycteropus > Orycteropus afer. The sequence goes on from NW_006921881.1 coordinate 3,465,129, forward strand.
GTGCTAGGTGTTGGATGAACAGAATAGGGTTGCTTTCTGCCTCAGGAGGGCTGACCGGAGCAGGGACTATCTGTACTCTGTTGTTGGGTGCTGTTGAGTAGATTCTGAGGTAGAGTGACCCCAAGTACAACTGGCTCATAGGGTTGTCTAGGCTGTAATCTCTATGGATGCAGATGGCCAGATATTTTTCCCATGGAATGGCTGTGGGTTTCAACTGCCATTGTTTTGGTAATCAGCTGAATGCTTAACCATTTTGCCACAAAGTCTCCTTATCTGTGCTCTCCCTAATGAAATTATATACTTTATTAACATCCATTCATTTATTCAACAAATATTCAGGTGCCCTTCTGGTGCAGGTATTGCCCTTAGGCACTAGGCAATCTGCAGTGAACAAAAAGGGCAATGAGCACATATCCTTGAGGGGCCAAAATTCTAGTGGGGCTCGATGGCTTCACTCTTCCTCCAAGAAGCTTTCCTTGATTAGCCAAGTATATAATTCCCTTATTCTATTACTCCTTCTGTACTCATGGAATTTCACTCTGCTGTGAATACAGTAGATATACATACTTTGTATTCCAGTTAGTTCATGTATATATATCCCTTCCCCAGACAGACAGTAAGTTCAAGTGCAAAGGATCTGTTTCTCTCCCCTTTGTAATTACTGTAAAGAGAGGTAATGTACACAAAGTGCTTGTAACTCCTACAAAGTGAGTTAACGTATGTGAAGCTGTTAGACTAGTGCCTGGCACATAAAAGCGTTATATACAAAACCAAACTCACTGCCACAGAGTCGATTCTGACTCATAGCGACCCCCATTGGGTTTCCAAGGCTGTAGATCTTTACGGAAGCAGACTGCCACATCTTTCTTCTGAGGAGCAACTGGTGGGTTTGAGCCACTGACCTTTTGGTTAACAGCCAAATGCCTCAATCCACTACACCACCAGTGCTCCTTTTAAAACTGTTATTCAGGTCTTTGCAATTATTTTACCGATTCTGGATGCAAACAATGATTTACAAAGAAAGAGGAAGAGGGGGAAGGGGCCAGCCTGGAGCCAGGTGTCCTTGTTCCTCCAGGTGACTGATTATTGCTGTCATAGGACCTCATGTGTGCAGGATAAAACTGCACTCCACAGGGCTTTTCAAGGCTGTAAACTTTCAGAAGCAGATCACCAGGCTTGTCTTCCGAGATGCCTCTGAGTGGTTTCCAACCTCCAACCTTTTGGCTCGTAATTGAGCGCTTAACCCTTTGTGCCACTCAGCCCGAGTGAAACACCAAGCTGGTCACAGATGGCCAGGATATGCCAGCACTTACCAAAAGTCCGGTGGAGGTTCTCTGAAAGGGACAAACGGAAATGCATTTAGTAGGACATCCAAAGCAGAGAGGAAGGGTGTCTTTTCTCTTTCTGAGTCTTTGTTATTTAATGTCTTAGAAATTGTTTCTAGTAGTAACAGTAGGGGAAGGGAACATGTAGCATTTCCCTTCTACTCTGGGTGAATGCAGGGAGAAGAATATGGCTACAGTAGTTTACATAGTGAGTTTCCCGCCTGCAGGGAACACTGGATAGTGGGAGAGAGGAGCAGATGGTCAAGGAATGGTCAGGGAAAATGACCATTTCATTTAGGCCAGAGGAGCAGAAGGGAAGGATGGAGGTGTCTGGAACTCACCTATCTCTGCTCGAAGTTTTCCTAAAATAGAAAAAGGCAACATTTTTAGCTCATGCTCTGGCACCAGGTGAGCCCCCTCCCATACCCAGAACCCCATGCCTTTATGTGAGCTATTTCTCTGTAGACTGGAAGCATCCATAACTAATTCACTGCCATTGAGTCAATTCTGACTCACAGCGACCCCCGTTGGGTTTCCAGGGTGGTAAATCTGTATGGAAGTAGATTGCCCAGTCTTCCTTCCGCAGAGTAGCTCATGGCTTTGAACAGCCAACCTTCTGGTTAGCAGTCAAATGCCTTAGGCATTGCACCACCAGAATTCCTTCCACAGGGCAGTGGAAGGAGCACTGGGTTTGAAGCCAAGACGCTGCGTAGTTCAGGTTCTGTCTCTGGCTAGCATGTGAACGAAATATTATAATATTATAATGAATGCTAAGAGGCTTGGTAAACAGCAGTGCCCCAAGCAATATGAGACTTTATCATCTTGCCAACTGCTCTTGGCTCCTTTCTGCAGGTGGGGTGGGGTGGGGTGGGGTGGAGGATTCTGTTCATGATCTACTCCACCCCTCTGTGTTGTTATTTTCTAAATCTAAAGCCACTTCCCCATTTGAATGAAGAAGGATGGTACTAAACATTTAGTGAGCAGCTACTTTGTGACAGACTCTGTACTGGGCCCTTTCAATATATTATCCTTTTTAATCCTGCCCACACTCTGTTGTTATTAGCTGTAGTGAGTTGGCTCCAACTCATGGCAACCTTATGTATAATGAGTAAATATTGCCTGGTCCTGCATCATGTTCGTAATCATTGGTATGTTTGAGCCTGTTGTGGCTATTGTCAGTTCATCGTATTGAGTTTCCCTTGTTTCTGCTGACCCTCTGCTTTACCAAACATGAAGTCCTTTTCTAGAGACTGGTCTTTCCTAACGATGGTCCAAGTAAGACGAAGTCTTGCCATTCTCACTTCTAAGGAGCATTCTGGTTTTATTTCTTCTAAGATTGATTTGTTCATTCTTCTGTCATTTCACAATGTAGTGGATATTCTTTGCCAACACTGCTATTCAAATGCATCTATTCCTACATGTTAGTAGGGGGGATGGTCTCTCCACTTGACAAGGCAACTGAAGCTTGGAAAGCCTAAGAATTTTGCTCAACGTTTGAATTGTCGGTAAGTGCCTGAGCTGGGATTCAAACCCAGGCTTCCTGACTCCATTGAGCAGGTTCTTTCTGCTCACCTGTGGAGACTGATGTCCTTTTTCATGTGGGAGAAATAGGCTACTGAGCACCTGGTATGAACTCAAGGGAAGAGAAAAGATACTGACCCCCTCATATGCCCTCCTTGCTGCTTTGTCCTCTGTAGTAATGGGAGGGGAAGGAATGAAGGCCCTGCATGCTTTGGCACTGGGGACACTTGGTGGGCTCAGATCAGGAAACTCTGAGCACAAAAGGAGCTTCAAAGATGGGTAAATCCAAGTCTTCAGTGTTGAATGAAAAAGCAAGAAGCAGTACTTTTGAACATCTACTATGTGGAAGGGCCATTTACTTACAGTATCTTTATTTAAACCTCTTAATAGCCTGTTGTTGCTGTTAGGTGCTGTTGAGTCAGCTCTGACTCATAGTGACCCTATGTACAACAGAATGAAACACTGCCCAGTCCTGCGCCAGCCCCACAATCCTTGCTATACCTGGGCCCATCATTGCAGCCACTGTGTCAATCCATCTCATTGAGGGCCTTCCCCTTTTTTGCTGATGCTTCACTTTACCAAGCATGATAGATAGCCTTCTCCAGGGAGTGGTCCCTGCTGACAACATGGCCAAAGTAGGTGAGACAAAGTCTGGCCGTTCTTGCTTCTAAGAAGCATTTGGCTGCACTTCTTCCAGGACAGATTTGTTAGTTCTTCTGGAAGTCCATGGTACTTTCAGTATTCTTCACCAACACTACAACTCAAAAGCATGAACTCTTCCTACTAGCCTAGACCTGTCCAACACTGAAGCTCCAACTCTCCCAGTTCCATGAAGCTGCTAGAAGTGGTATAGAAGATGGGAGTTAGACCTGAGCTCTGCCACTTACAAGCTGCGTCAGCCTGAGTAAGTCACTGAACCTCTCCAGGCCTCAGTTACCTCCTGTGTAAAATCAGACTCTTGTATGTCAGTCCTGCCTCTTAAAGAAAGGAAAGGTCCAAGCTGTAAAGCTTTACAGTGTCATGACATTCTGAATCAAATAATCAAAAATGAATGTGAACTGACTGAGCTCTGAGAGACCAGGTCATTTCAGGAAGGACCCTTATCTGCCCACCATTCCCGTACCTCTGAGTCTGTGTTGCAGGCAGAGGTAGACAAGGCCCACGGTGATCTGCAGAAGCAACAAAGGCAGGACGGCAATGAGGACCAGCATTCCTGGGCTGATCCAGTAGAAAGGGTCTGAAAGACACAATGGCATTGTCTCTTATTGTGTGCTCAACTCCCAGCACAGGACCTGGGCTCATAAATTGGGTTGGATAAAGGAATGAATGTCACTGAGATTCAAAGAAAGTAACAAAGAATTGACACCTGAGATTAGCCTTGAAGGAAAAGTGGTGTCCCCCCTCACACACATACCCCAGGAAAGGCTAGCTATTTAGAATGATTAGTCAATGCTGTGCATTGAGGTAGGCTTGGGGAATTTTAAGAACCAACTAAGGGAGTCTCTGATCCTCAAGGCCATGATGCATTGAAACATCCCAAGCTGGGCAATGATTCTATTAAATTTACTGAGTGGAGGAGGGAGGTCATTTGGGAGGCCATGGTTAAAGAAACAAGACAAGTCTAAGCTAGGACTGTGGTGGTGGTATAGGAAGTTGGGATATTTTGTATCTAAGTTCGTTTATATGTGTGTATATTTTTTTTCCCTGTAACTTTAAAAGTAAAATTTAGTGTTTCTTTCTATTATGCTTATAGGTGACACACTATAATAATATGAGTAGAACTTTGTCATCAGTAAAAATCAAAAAGATTTTCACATCACCTTAGAGTTGTTGCAGATCATTACTATTTTGAAATTATGCTAATTAGGGCCACCCTACATCTTGTAATTTTAATATTTTAATAACTGTATTTTGGTACAAGGAGCTCTGGTGGTGTGGTGGTTAAGGCATTCAGCTGTTAACCAAAAGGCCAGCAGTTCAAATCCACTAGCCAGTCCACAGGAGAAAGATGAGGCAGTCTGCTTCCGTAAAGATTTACAGCTTTGGAAACCCTATGGAGCACTTCTACTCTGTCCTATAGGGTCACTGGAAGTCAGAAGCAACTCAGTGGCAATGGATTTGGTTTTGGTATAAGTATATTTTATTTCATACATTAAAAAAAAAAATTATTCTGAGAAGAAGAGAGTCCATCAACTTGACCAGCCTGTGAAACGGGTTCGTGACACAAATAAAGATTAAAAATCCATCTGGAGCTTTTAAGAAAGTAAGGTCCCCAGGCTTGGGAACTGATTGGATGTGGAGTGGGAAAGGCAATGCAGGAAGGGGATGACCTTCACCTCTTTCGCTCTGTGCTTTGGCCCCCGTTTATATCTCCATTCTAGCATCAGCTCTGCAGTGCCCAGAGCTCTTACCCGTCTACTCTCAATGTGCCCTCATGCTGCGGTTGGAGCCCTTTCCATCTTCTCTGCTTTTGGGGGACTAGATAAAGATATTGCTCTCAAAATAGGGATTAAGTCACAGTCAGGAACATTAAACTGGTCCAGGAGGGTTTCTTAGTGTAAATTCAATTCCTTAGATTGCAGACAATGCTCTTGTTTGTAACTGTGTCCTTTAGAGGGAAATGCAGCAAACATTACTTTCAAGATCTTGTTGAAAGTTACCTGGAGCGGTGTGATTTAAAAAGTACAAACTCTAGTTCTTTTTTTTTTTTTTTTGCATAAATTTTACAAAAGATTAGAATCAGAGAAAATCAGGTATTACAAGCCTCCTGATATAAAGCAATTAGAAGTATATAGTATCACTTGCAAAGTATGCTTGCCAAAATAAATCAACCCTGAATCTGATCATGACTCTAGATTTGTAAGTTTACAAGAAATACAGGGCATGGAGGACCATGTTAAACAACAACATGGAAATGCTACCAGCAAAATCCGCACTGTGGGAAACCCTACAGGGCAAACACCAACGTGTGGATCATGTCTGGATCTGTTTCAAACAATTAGCAGTTTACCACTTGCCATCGGGTCGATTCTGATTCATGGTGACCCCACATATGTCATAGGACTATGCTTACAGGGTTTTTAATGACCCCTTTTTCCCCCCAGAAGTAGATTGCCAGGCCTTTCTTCCAAGGCACCTCTGTTGTTGTTGTTATGTGCTGTTGAGTTGGACCTGACTCATAGAGACCTCTCCTTGGGTTTCCGAGGCAGTATCACTACAGAAGTAGATTGCCCAAACTTCCTTCCGAGGAGTGGCTGGTGGGTTTGAACCGCCAGCCTTCTGGTTAGCAGTCAAGTGCCTTAGGCACTATGCTACCAGAGCTCCTAAGGTACCTCTGGGCGGGTCCAAAGCACAGACTTTTCCCTTAGCAGGTGTGGCCATTAGCCATTTACCCCACCCAGGGACTCCAAGTAAACCAATTATAAACATGTATTTATGAAACATGAGCTCTGGTAGCATAGTGGCTAAGACACTTGCCTGCTAACCAGACGGCTGGCGGTTCAAACCAACCAGCCACTCCTTGGAAGGAAGGTTGGGCAATCCTACTTCCTTAGTGATACTGCCTCGGAAACCCAAGGAGGGGTCGCTATGAGTCGGGGCCGACTCGACGGCACACAACTACTACTACTACTACATTTATGAAACAATTAGGAAAATTTGAATACAGACAATTTGACGATATTAAAAACTTTTTGTTAATTTTTAAAGATATGATAATAGTACTGTGTTATTTTTTATTATTTTTAAGAGTTATTGCATTTTAGAGATACATCTGGGAGAAGGAGCAATGAAATGATAACGCTGCGTAGGATTTGCCTTAGAGTGATTCACTTGAGAAGGGTGGGAATGAGTGGGAATCAAGTGAAACAGGTGGTCCTTGGGTTAATAACTGCCAGGGCATCGATGGGTACTTGGAAGTTCATGGTATTTTCTCTACTTTCATAGGTAATTTTTAATTTCATAGTGAAGAGTTTAAAGATTAGAACTCCTGGGAGAGAACAATCATGGGAGAAAGAAGGGCTGTTTATGTACAGGGAGATAGTTCAAGGGGCAGGGGTGCATGGAGGGATGGACGCAGGGAAGAGGTAACTATGGGGAGGAAGTGGGAGGGGAGCTGTTGCACTGTGGTGAATTGTGGTCAATGTCATGAGGCAAAGTGTATGTGAACTGCTGTGTGGAAAGTGAATTTGCTCTATAAATTTCCACACAAATCACAATTTAAAAAAAAAAAGGCAAGATTAGAGACAGTAGTAAAATCACAAAAAATGACAAATTTTAAAATAAAGTCAGAAAGAGAGATCAGAAACTCTTTAGAGGAAGAGGGGAGGTAATTAAAACTTGGAATAAGATTACTGCATTTTATTCCTGCTTTGGTCTCAGCTTCCTAGCTCCCCAGGCAAAGCAGGTGGGTCTCCTGTTTACCTGTAAAACTGCCTCATTTTAGACTGAGGCATGGAGGCTAACTGTGCCAGGGAGGGGGATAGAATGTGGAAACCAATCCAAATAAAAAATGACCTCCCCTAAGGCAAAGCTTTAGTTGTTTGGCTTTCTTTTCCTTCCTCCCCTTCTAACTCCCCTTTCATGGGTTGACAGTATGCTGGGGGAGGCAGTTATTGAGCTAGTCTAGCACAAAGGAGGAAAATTATAAACTGGAGAGGTCCTTACTCTTAAGCTTCTTTGCAGGTAAAAATCTCCCAATAAAAACAACAGAATGTATGAACATTCTGTGACACACAGAGCTATTTTCATGTCCTTGCAGTTCGTTTTTAGAAGTAGTGCTTTGTTAGTTGGGAGACAATGCTGCCTTCTGGTCCCAGCACTGCAACAGTCCGCCTCAAGATACAAAATTGTTCAATTGTCTGATGTTTGCAGGGCAGGTGGGGAGCAGGGTAAGGAAATGAGGCTGCTCAAGGGTGTGAGGCTCAGGCTCTCAGGATATTTCTGCTCTTCAATTAAATGACAATTCTCTTTCCAACCTCCCTCTACACCTTCACCTTGTCCACACTTTAACCATCTTGAGATAGAAGAAAAACTAAACTCCAAAATCATTCATCAGACAAAACATATGGAAAGTTAAGATCCTGGATAAAACAAGAATTAAAAAGAGAAAACAAAACAAAAACTTGTTGCCATCAAGTTGATTCAGATTAACGGAGACCCCATGTATCATAGAGCAGAGCTGCTCCATGGGGCCTTCTTGGCTGTAATCTTTACAGAAGTAAAATCTAAAGATGACACTTCTTACTTCCTCCAATTTTATCCAGACATCTGTTTACTTGTATATTTACTTGGACTATGTTTACAAAGAACATGTTTTTCAGTAATGTTCTTCATCTAATAAAACACTACAAACAAATCAACTAAGGACTTCATTGTAATGGATTTGACTAATTTAAAGTATTAGGAACAATGCCTTTTTGTAACAAATAAACAGAAAGACATACCAAAGCAAAACACAGTGAGAAAAAAAGTCCATTTTGATACTGGGATTTACTGTCAGGTTATTCATGTTCACTTCTATTGGCATGAATAATAAGAAATTGATTATTTTCTATTTTGCTGCTTCTATTTCTCACATTGCTTTATCTCTTTTTTCCTCTATGTGTATCCACATGCATATACATTATTTAGGATAAATGGATAAATATGATCATACTTTTTTTTAATACAGATCAAGTCCCTTGCCTCCCCTCTTCTCTCTTCACCCAAAGTGATCCATACTAAGTTTCCTGTGGGTATCTTTTTTTATTTGTCTCTGGACTACATACACATACCCACAAACACAAGATTTTTGTTTTTGTTCTCTACTTCCTGTAGCTTGCTTTTATCACTCAACAATACTAGTGGAATTCCTCCAAGCCATCTGGTACAGTTCTAAACAATCTTTTTAATGGTTGCATAATATTCACAGTATGGATACCAATGTTTATTCAGTCATTTCCCTACTCATGGGTGTTGACTTTGATTTTATTTTTTTTCCCACTCCAAACAACAATGCAACAGATATTCCTAAACTTATAAGTTTCCATGGACTCATGTATATTTCTACAGAATCGATTTCCGAGACTGAGATGTTTGGGTTGAAGGGTCTCATCTCAATTGAGAGAATGACTGACATTTCAAAGGGAGGTCCTGGCCACCCAGCAGATGATATCTAACATATAGTGCTACTCACCTTCCACTTTCAATTCTATCGCTGCCTCCTCTTGGTATGAATGGTCTCGGAAGAAGCAGGTGTAACCACCCTCATCTGAGAACCTTACATTCCGGATCCTGAGGGCCACTTTTCCCTCACTAATAGTGTCTTTCAGCAGCTCTGTCCGGCCCCGATATTCTGGCGCCTGTTCTCCATCTTGGTCTTTGCCATTTCTGTAGAGATGAACCACCCTGGAGAAGGGGGGACGGTACCAGCCCACTTCCATTCCTGTAGCATTCCTTCCAGGAGATATGCGACATGGCAATTCCACTTCATTCCCCACCAGAGCCCGGATGGGATGCCCTGGTCCTATCACTCTGAACTGTCCTGTCCAAGACATCAAAGGAGAGACTGAAGGTCAGGGGGAACCTTCACAAACAAGCATGTCATGGGAAGGGCTGCTTCAAAACAGAGAAGGATGAAGACATTTTCTTTAAAATGAAATTCTAGAGCCAGAAGGGAGTTCAATTTTCTGTCATGAGCATATATTTAAAAAAAAAAAAAAAAAAGTCTCTAGCTGTGGAGATGCCTTGAGTACCTTGCACAGAACATTCTATCCTACCTTCTTGACAATTGCTGCCCACCTTTCTACCAACTGACCATCGGGTATTGTCACCTTTGCCATCTCTAACTCTTCAGCCTAAACTTTATGTCCCATCTTACACTGTGGTTCAGGATCTTGAAGTTTAATTCTCTCCTGGGTGTCTCTATTTAGACTTGGCCAAATTGATTCCTATTCTCCCATTAGAAGTAGTGCTTTTGTCAAACCACTCACCTTAACTGCCTCTCCACCACCTCTCAACCCTCTCTTCTTGTTCACAACTTCTCCCAAATCTCTGAGACCTTCTACCCTGGGGGATGTCTCTATCTCTTTTTTTCCTTCTGTGCCTTTGGCCCTCACTAGAGGTCCTGGACCCAGCTCTGTACATGTTCCCAGTCTTTTACCTATGTGGGATGTGTGTCCTTATTCAGACGCTAAGTTGACGGGAGATAAGGCTGGTTTCTCCATTAGAGCTGGAGAGATTTCCCAAAGGAGTGGGTGGACTGGGATTCCCCTATTAGTCTGGTGGCTCCCTGAAGTTGAGAATCGGTTTCTGGGTTGGTTTGTTTGTTTTTCTCCTCAGCACAAGGGAACAAGGCTTACGTATGAAAATTTGCTGGTGCTTGATCATGTGGCATATGGCTCTCAAACATGACAGGGTATTACAACTTCAGCAAACATTTATCAAACACTTACTATAGGACAGACTCTACTGAATATGTTGTATACCTCATTAAATTCTGACAGCAACTCTAAAACCAACAAGACCAAACCCATTGCTGTTAAGGAGTTGCTGACCTATGGTCTTGTGTTACAGAGTAAAGCTGAGCTCCATAGGGTCTGTTTTTTGGGGGGTGGGGGTGGGGATGGGGGCTCCAGTGTTTATGGCAGCAGATCACCAGGGCTTTCTTCTGCCGTGCTGCTGGGTGTGTTTGCACTGCCAGCTTAAGGTTAATATTGTTGTTGTTATGTGCTGTCGAGTCGGACCTGACTCATAGCGACCCTCCTTGGGTTTCCAAGGCAGTATCACTATGGAAGTAGATTGCCCCATCTTTCTTCCGAGGAGTGGCTGGTGGGTTTGAACCACCAGCCTTCTGGTTAATATAGTGAAGTGCAAACATGTGCCACCCAGGGACCTCAGCAACTCCAAGAGATTGCTATTATTATATTTCCTTCTTATAGGTGAGAAACCAAAGCTGAAAAGATAAGAACTGGTTTAATTTGATGTTAGGTGAAGGAGTTTGAATTCTGTTCTGAAGGCTGTAGGGAGCCACTAACGATTTCTGAGGAGGGGACCACATCAATAAAGCTGTTTTAGAGAGATAACTCATATAACAATTTGAGGATGAATTGAGGGAGGTGAGCCCAGGGGAACTGGCCTTTCAGTTCTCAGGGTCTCCACAGGACAAGAATAAAGACATGTCTTACCTGCATTGCTGATGGACAGCTGGAGGAGCAGCAGGAGGAGGGAGGGGAGGCAGCTGGGCAGAGAGGAGCTTGGTACACTTGCCATCTCACTGCTACTGGGGACAGAGAGCCCCCGCAGTGGGGTCAGGCCAAGTAGGGTACATGTCCTCTACCACTGAAAAGCCTGAAGGGAGGATCTGGGAGGGCAGTGCTGTCCCGGACCTCCCTCCGCCCCAGGCTAGGGCTGCAGCTGTGTCTGGAGGAACGGCCCACAGTCACTCTTGCCAGGCACTTACACAAAAGGGCTACAGACCAAGGGGATGACCAGGGATTGCCTTCTCCACCCCCTTGGAGGAACGGAGAAGAGGCTGCCTGGTACTGAGGCTTCCTTGTCTTTCCATTCCAGTAACCCAGCTTCTGGGAATGGGGGAGCTTCTAGGGTCCGGTTGATTGGATTGGATCACTTGCTGGAACTCAGGGAAAGGCCTGGTCATATAATCTATTAGGTTTCTTCAGTCCTGCTCCTCCTGATACTAACCAAGGGATTTCTGTTGTTTCTTTAAAATAAAAAATTTAGAGTTGGTCTCCTATTTCTACTGTGCCACAGGCCAGTCTTCTTGATGTCCAGCGTCCTCCTCATCTACTGTAAAACCAAACCTCTTTACTTATGTTCAGACATATAATGGATTGGTTCGGTTAATTAGCCTCTCACACTCAAAGGATGCATGTTGGAAAGTCCTGAGTTGAGTGTCAGAAGCTGACTGGCACCTGAGCTCAGAGAGCCAACTGAGCAAGGAAGGTAAATCGGCAAGCTTTGTCAGTCAACACAAGGGTCGAGGACAGGATCAGTGTCCAGCTTACATCCCCTCAGCCTCTGCACTGTTCTCTAATTTCCTCACTGTCACAGGGAAAAGGGAGATCAGGATGGAAATAGAACTTTGCCCCTTCTCCTTGGACTTAGCTAAGTACTAGAAGGATGAAATAAGTATCGGCACCAAGTTTCAAAATATATTTCCCAATCTAAAAGCAGGGATGGTGCACAAGTAAGGGAAATGGGTCAGGACGGCCACTTTATATTTTTATTGTGCTTTGGGTGCAAATTTACAAAGCAAATTTGTTTTGCTTTCAACAATTCATACATATTTGATTTCACGGCCCTGATTATCATCCCCAACCACAAAAAAACTGTGCTCCCCTCCCCTCCCTGTGACCACCCCCTCCCTGTGCCCTTCTTAACTATGCATTCCTGTCTGTCCAGCTTTCTCTCTAGGTGAATGCTGCCCCTCTGGTGTCTCATGGCTGATCGATCTAAGGGGTGCATCTCCCTAGAGTAGGTGCATACATCGCTCTGGGGTAGGGTTCTGCATGTAGGTCTTTCTACTGTTAGGCTGAGAGCCAATCCACAGAACTGAGTCCATTTCTAGGCCTGAAGGGTAACCTTAGGCCATAGTCTGGGGGCTTCCACCAGTCTCTATCTGACCAGTAATTCTGGTCACTTTTGTGTTTTTGAATTTTGTTTCACATTTTTGTTCTCACTCTATCCAGGATCTCCAGTTTTGATCCTTTTTCAAGTGGTTGGCATTGGTAGCTGGACACCATCTAGTTCTAGGTCACGTGAACAGCAGCAGCCTAGATCAAATCGCCAGAATACAGAGTCACAGCCTCTCAATTAATTACCAGACTTGAGTCAGTTTACAGACCTACAACCCCTTGAATGAAGGAAAGGCCAGGTCCCTTTGACGAAGAGCCCCATTACATTGCCCAAAATTTATAAGGTCAATCTTTCTCCCAGCCTTCCCCAAAGGGATCTGAGGCCTTTTACAAGAGTGACTGTTCACTGGGGAAAAGGAAATAAACAGACTTTTCAGGGATTACTGGACACTGGCTCTGAACTGACACTAATTCCAGGAGACCCAAAGCGTCATTGTGGCCCACCAGTCAGAGTGGGGGCATGTGGAAGTCAAGTTATTGATGTAGTCTTAGCTCAGGTACATCTCACAGTGGGTCCAGTGGGTCCCTGAACCCATCTAGTAGTGATTTCCCCAGTTCCAGAATGCATAATTGGAATAGATGTACTAAGCAATTGGAAGAATTCCCACATTGGGTCCCTGACATGTGGAGTAAGGGCTATTATGGTAGGAAAAGCCAAGTGGAAGCCATTAGAACTGCCTCTATCTACAAAAATAGTAAACCAAAAGCAATACCACATCCCTGGAGGAGTTGCAGAGATTACTGCCACCATCAAGGACTTGAAGGATGCAGGGGTGGTGATTCCCACCACATCCGCATTTAATTCACCTATTTGGCCTGTGCTAAAAACAGATGGATCCTGGAGAATGATAGTAGATTATTGTAAACTTAATCAGGTGGTGACTCCAATTGCAGCTGCTGTTCCTGATGTGGTTTCATTGCTTGAGCAAATTAGTACATCTCCTGGTACTTGGTATGCAGCTATTGATCTGGCCAATGCCTTTTTCTCAATACTAATTTCAAAGGACCATTAGATGCAGTTTGCCTTCAGCTGGCAAGGCCAACAGTATACTTTCACGGTGCTTCCTCAGAGGTATATCAACTCCCCAGCACTATATCATAATTTAGTCCATAGGGATCTTGATCGCCTTTCCATTCCACAAGACATCACACCGGTCCATTACATTGATGATATTATGCTAATTGGACTTAGTAAGGAAGAAGTATTGATAACTCTAGACTTATTGATGAGACAACTGTATACTAGGGGATGGGAAATTAACCCAACAAAAATTCAGGTACCTTCCACCTCAGTGAAATTTCTAGGATTCCAATGGTGTGGGGCATGCCGAGATATTCCTACTAAAGTGAAGGATAGGTTATTTCATCTGGCTTCCCGCACAACTGAAAAGGAGGCACAACATCTGGTGGGCCTCCTTGGATTTTGGAGGCAACATATCCCTCACTTGGGTGTGTTGCTTCAGCCTATTTACCAAATGACTCAGAAAGCTGCTAGTTTTGAGAGGAGCCCAGAACAAAAGAAGCCTCTGCAACAGGTTCAGGCTGCCGTGCAGGCTGCTCTGCCACTTGGGCCATATGATCCGGCTGATCTAATGGTACTTGAAGTGTCTGTAGTAGACTGAATGCCTATCCATGGACCACCAAGTCACCATGACGCCTGAGCTGCCCATCATGAACTGGGTGTTGTCTGACCCACAGAGTCATAAAGTTGGCTGTGCACAGCAGCACTCCATCATTAAATGGAAGTGGAATATCAGAGATCAGGCTCGAGCAGGACCTGAAGGCACAAATAGGTTGCATGAGGAAGTGGCCCAAATGCCTATGGTCTCCACTCCAGTCATATTACCTTCCCTCTCCCAGTCTGCACCTATGGCCTCATGGGGAGTTCCTTATGATCTGTTGACTGAGGAAGAGAAGACCCGTCCCTGGTTTACAGATGGTTCTGCGCGATATGCAGGCACCACTCGAAAGTGGACAGCAGTGGCACTGCTGTCCCTTTCTGGGACTTTGAAAGAAAGCAGTGAAGGGAAATCCTCCCAATGGGCAGAACTTCGAGCCATGCAAATGGATGTTCACTATGCATAGAACAAGAAATGGCCAGATGTAGGACTGTATACGGATTCGTGGGCTGTGGCTAATGGTTTGGCTGGATGGTCTGGGACTTGGAAGGAGCATGATTGGAAAATTGGTGACAAGGATGTATGGGGAAGAGGTATGTGGATAGATCTCTCTGACTGGGCCAAAGGTGTAAAGGTATTTGTGTCTCATGTGAATGCCCACCAAAAGGTGACCTCAGCAGAGGAGGACTTTAACAATCAGGTGGATAGGATGACACGTTCAGTGGAAACCAGCCATCCTTTTGCCCCAGCTACTCCTGTCATTGCTTAGTGGGCTCATGAACAAAGTGGCCATGGTGGCAGGGATAGAGGTTATGTATGGGCTCAGCAACATGGACTTCTACTTACCAGGGCTGATTTGGCTACCGCCACTGCTGAGTGCCCAATCTTCCAGCAGCAGAGACCAACACCGAGTCCACAATATGGAACCATTCCTTGGGATGATCAGCCAGTAACTTGGTGGCAGGTTGATTACATTGGATCACTTCCAGCATGGAAAGGACAGCGTTTTGTTCTTACTGGAATAGATACTTATTCTGGATATGGATTCGCCTTCCCTGCATGCAATGCTTCTGCCAAAACTACCATCCATGGACTTACAGAATGCCTTATCCACCCTCATGGTATCCCACACATCGTTTCAGATCAAGGGACTCACTTCACAGCAAATGAAGTGTGGCAATGGGCCTATGCTCATGGAATTCACTGGTCTTACCATGTTCCCCACCATCCAGAAGCAGCTGGCTTAATAGAACTTTGGAATGGCCTACTGAAAACACAATTATGATGCCAGCTAGGTGAACTTGAAGGGTTGGGGCAATGTTCTCCAGGAGGATGTATATGCTGCTCTGAACCAGTGTCCAATGTGTGGTGCTGTTTCTCCAACAGTCAGGATTCACAGGTCCAGGAACCAACAGGTGGAAATGGGAGTGGTACTACTCACTATTACCCCTAGTTACCCACTCAAAAAAATTTTGCTTCCTGTCCCTGCTACCCTATGCTCTTCAGGTCTGGAGATCTTAATCTCAAAGGGAGGAGCACTCCCACCTGGAGACACAATATTGATTGCATTGAACTGGAAGTTAAGAATGCCACCTGGCCATTTTGGCTTCCTCATGCCTCAAGACAAAGAAGTGCATTACTGTACTATCTGGTGTGATAGATCCTGATTACCAAGGGGAAATTGTATTGACATTACCTAATGGAGTTAAAGAAGAACATGTCTGGAATACAGGAGATTCTTTAGGATGTCTCTTAGTACTACCATGCCCTGTGATTAAAGTCAATGGAAAATTACAGCAACCCAATTCTGGTATGACTACTAATGGCCTTTAGGAATGAAGGTTTGGGTCATCCCACCAGGCAAAGAACCACAACCAGCTGAGGTGCTTGCTGAGGGCAAGGGAAGTAGAGAATGGGTAGTGGAAGAAGGTAGTTCTGAATATCAGCTACAACCACATGACCAGTTGCAGAAATGAGGACTGTGACTGTTATATTTCATTGTGTATGTGCATCAAATATTTTTGTTTCCCTCTGTTATGAACTGTGAAATATAAATAAGGTTAATGGATTTTGTTGTACACGTTAGCGTATCATGTTAGGTGCAAATACGACTTTATAATTGCTCTTATTTGGAGATTATATATAGTTAAGAAGATATGTACAACTGCCAAGTTGACAAGGGATGGACTGTGATAGTTGGAGCTGTGTGTCAACTTGCCTGGACCACAATTGTGTGTGGTTTAAGCAATTGTGATGTGGGTTACTCCCATGATGGGATCGGATGTATATGTTTTGAGCAACCAATCCATTGAAAGGGAGTTTCCCTAGGGATGTGGACTGCTTACAATATATTTATGGACATCCTGGGAGAAGAGACACTCTTCTGTGGATTGGGATCCTGTTGTGCTGCCTACAACTGTCTGTGAGTGAACAATCCACCATTGGGCCTGGAGATCTTGGATTCATCATTCATTGGAGTCAACCTCCAGTATACCACCTACCAACCTTGAGCTCGTCAGCCCCTGCAGCTGCGTGAGTCGGGAAAAGCCTGCATGCAGCTTGACGTTTGATCCAAGAACTTTGGACTTGCTAGCTTCTATAAGTGTGTGAGAGATTTTCCCAAGATAAATTTCTCTTTGTCCATATGTATATATATATAAGCTTTACTGGTTTTGCTTCTCTAGAGAACCCAGTGTACACACGGGATCATGAAGGCTGAGGTCCTGGTGGTCCATCTTATCCTTGCACTAATTGTTTCCAGATGCCTTTGATTTTCTTCACTCTTCTTTGCTCCAGGTGAGAGGAGACCAATAGTTGCATTTTGGATGGCCACTCAAAAGCTTTTAAGACCCCAGTCACTACTCACCAAAGTAGGCTGTAGAACAAGATTTATTTTATTTTATTTTATTTTGATTTGGGTGAAGATTTACAGAGTAAATTCACTTTTCATACAGCAGTTCACATATACTTTGTCTCATGTCATTGACCAAAATTTACC
>NW_006921881.1:3483516-3488305 GCF_000298275.1 Orycteropus afer afer
CATCTAGGTTGTTTCCATGTTTTGGCTAAGAACAAGATTTTTATGTACTATGTTGTGCCAGTTGAGCATGATGTCCCCCAAACTATGCTTTCAAGTCGAGGCCTGATGATTCTGTCTCTCAAGGTGTTTGGTTGTCTCTGAGAAGTTACTCCAACTCTGTCTTCTGTTGCTTCTATAAAGTATGTGGCTAATTTTATGGCACAATTGCATATGTAAGATTATCTTCATCCAAATCTATCCTTAGTCTAGGGTATATTCCTGTTCACTTACCCCCACCTGATCTTTTCACCTCTCTGTGCGTTTATCCATAGCCTGGTGTTTGGTGCCACTGGTAATGCAGTATTGTGCATGTAATAGTATTTGCCTCTGTTGTCTATATCTTTTGTGCACGTTTCGGTGTCTTTCCTTTCTCCAATATCATCATGCTGGTCACAGACTCTTTCCATACCACCCCTTCCCTCACCCAAATCAACATGTGACCCCCAATTAGTCCGAAATTTTCTCTCCCCTTCCCTCCCATCCCCAGTAACCAACAAAGTGAATTTCCTTTCCTGAGTAAATCTTTCCTTGACTTTTTACAATAATAGACTCATACAGTCTTTCCATGATTGACTTATTTCACTCAGCATTATGTCCTCCAAATTCATTCATGTTGTGAGATAATTCATGCATTCTTCATTATTCTTTAATGTTGCATAGTATTCCATTGTGTGAATGTACCATAGTTTGGTTATCCATTCATCTGTTGATGGGCACTTAAGTTGTTTCCATCTCTGTCCTGTAGTGAATTGTGCTGTGATGAACAGGGGCATGCATATGTGTGTTCATGTCCTGTCTGTCACCTCTTTAGGATATATTCCTAGTATGGAATTGCTGGATCAAATGGTATTTCTATTTTCAGGTTTCCAAGGAAATACCAGACCATTCTTCATAATGGTTGTACCATTTTGCAGTCCCACCAGCAGTGTATGAGACTCCCAATCTCTCTGCAGCTTCACCAGCATTTGTTCTTTTCTGCCTTATTGAACTTTGCTATTATTGCTGGGGTGAGATGATATCTCGTTGTCTTTTTGATTTGCATCTTTCTAATGGCTAATGATCATGAGCATTTCCTCATGTGTTTCTTGGCTGCCAGTATATTGTCTTTAGTGAAGTGTCTATTCATGTTCCTTGTCCATTTTTTAACTGGGTTATTTGTCTTTTGGTGTTGAAGTTTTCTATAAATTTTTGAGATAAGTCCCTTGTCAGATACGTCATAGCCAAAAATATTTTCCCAATCTGTAAGCTCTCTTTTTACCCTTTTGGAGAAGTCTTTCAATGCACATAAGAATTTAATTTTTAAAATGTCCCAGTCATCTAGTTTCTCTTCTACTCCCTGTGCATTTTGGGTTATGTTTGATAGTCTATTTATGCCATAGATTAGGGCCCCTAGATTTGCCCCTATTTTATCTCTGATGAGCTTTACAGTTCTGGGTTTTACATTTAAGTCTTTGATCCAATTTGAGTTCTTTTTTGTGTATGGGATGACGTATGGGTCTTGTTTCATTTTTTTGCAAGTGGATATCCAATTTTGCTAGCACCATTTGTTAAAGAGGCTATCTCTCCCCCATTTAATGAGTTTTGGCCCTTTGTCAAAGATAAGCTGTCTGTAGATGGATGGGTCTATTTCTGGGTTTTTTATTCTGTTCCATTGGTCTATCTATCATTGTACCAATACCATGCTGTTTTGGTTACTGTGACTATATAGTAGGTTTTGAGGTCCAGGAGTGTGAGACCTCCTACTTTGTATTTCTTCTTCAGCAGTGCTTTGCTTATCCGGAATCTCTTTCTTTTCCATATCAAATTAGTGATTGGTTTTCCACATCTTTAAAAAATGTTGATAGAATCTGGATCAGGATTGCATTGAATGTGTAGATTGCTTTGGGTAGTATTGACATTTTCACAATGCTCAGTCTTCCTATTCATGAGCATGGCATGTTCTTCCATTTATAGATTCCTTGTAGCTGCTGGTAGTAGTGTTTTGCGGTTTTCTTTGTATAGGTCTTTTGAGTCCCTGGTAAGATTTATTCCTAAGTATTTTATCTTTTTGGTAGCTATTGTAAATGGTATTGTTTTCCTTTATTTCCTTTTCAGAGAGAGGCCTATTTGTTGCTGTAGAGAGGATGGCCACTTTAGAGTTGCACTGTCTAGTACAGTAGTCACTAGCCACATGTGGTCATTTAAATTAAAACTACAATTAAATAGAATTAAAAATCCAATTCCTGGAACACAGTAGCCAGGTTTCAAGTGCTCAGTGATTACATGTAGCTAGCTAGTGGCTACTCTATTGGAGAGCACAAATACAGACCATTTCTATCATCACAAGAAAATTTTTTGGATAGCACTGTTCAAGGGGCATGAACACAACTGGGGCATACATTTTCTGCTTTTGTGTGAGGCAGATATAGGTGACAGAAAAACGAACTCTGGACATCTAAGTCTGGCAGTTGTTTATTCTTTCTCCCTGCAAGGCATCTGGAGTCTGGGCACAAGCAGTTTGGCTGCTCTTGAGATGTGATGGGTGAAAGTCAAGGATGGGAGGGAGTGATGAGTCTGGTGGGAAAAGGAGCCACTGTGCATCCCTGACTTCCTCCCAAGCGGGGCTTTTTTTCATTCCAGAGCCTAAAATATCTTGTGATGCTCTTCCTCCGTGGTGCATGTTCTAGGAGGAGAGTTACACACAAGATGCTTTCCTGGGCAGGTTTGGGGCCATAGGCTGCGCGCAGTTGTCCAGCACTAGTCCAGTTGCCAAAAGCTGGTTGGGAGTCAGAGTGGGGTGGAGGGACAGCAGAGAGGATCATGAGCTAGCCAATCAGATATATGGGGGAGAAATCACAGCATCACTGATGGTATATGCCATTGTTCTAAAGATTTTGCACGTGGTAACTCATTGAATACTCACAACAGTAAAACAAATGTTAAACTTTTATTACTCCTTGAAAAAGCATTGGCAATATCTGACAGTGTTGGTTGTACAAAATTATGAGTGTAATTAATGCCACTGAATTGTACACTTAAAAATGGGTTAAAACAAAACAAATCAACAACTGATTTACTCTGTAAACTTTCACTCAACTCACAATAAAAAGTTAATTAAAAAAAAATGGTTAAAGAGGCAAATTTTGTTATATTTTAAAAGCTATTATCATCTTAGGCGCTCGGGCAGCATAGTGCCTAAGGCACTTGACTGCTAACTAGAAGGCTGGCGGTTCAAACCCACCAGCCACTCCTCAGAAGGAAGGTTGGGCAATCTACTTCTGTAGTGATACAGCCTCGGAAACCCAAGGAGGGGTCGCTATGAGTCGGGTCCGACTTGATGGCACATAACAACAACAACAACAACATTATTGTCTTTTTACTTTACAGATGAGGAAATAGAGACACATATGAAACAGAATAACTTGTTGAAGGTCACAAGATTAGGAAGTGGTAGAACTGGGATTTGAAGCCAGACTTTGTAGCCCCAGAACTTGCCTTGTAGCCACAAGGCTTCTAATGAGCCCATCTTATTCACGTCCACAGCCTCAACTGCCTCAAATCTCCCGAAAGGGGGAAGATTCCTGGAGCTGTGGTGAGCAGTCTCTTGGGTGACCTGGTCATTGGATAAAAGTGATGTACACCTGGAGGGAAGACGTACCACCAGGAAAAATGAAGCCAGTGGTGTTGCCATTTCCCAAAATCCTGGGTGTAGTAGCATCAGGCTTTTTGCTGAGCAGGGAGTATGAAGTGGGTGTGTCTAAGAGGTTAAGCCACCTTTGGTAACAGGAACATGGTCATTTCCTTTGTACTTAAATGTTTATTGTAATTTATTTCAAGTAGCATATGTTATATGATCTTGCAGTTATTCTCAAATTGTTTCTTATATCTGTTGCTCTCCTCGATAATTTCAATTTAGTTTGCATCTTTCACCATGTCTGACAATAGGCCATGGACACAGTGATACAAGCAAAGTGCCCATATTACAAACATATGAATGCGTATGTTAATTAACATGCTGTCCATATGTGAAATGGTAAATACTCAACAAATGGCAGGTAGAAGGAGCCCTGGTGGTGCAGTAGTTAAGTGCTCTGCTAGTAGTCCAGTTGATTAAAGCATTCTGCTGCTAAGCAAAAGGTCAGTGGTTCAAACCCACCAGCCACTTAGTGGGAGAAAAGATTACAGCCTTAGAAACTCCTTGAGGCAGTTCTACTCTGTCCTACAGGGTCACTATGAGTTGGAATGGAGTCAACAACAATGGGTTTGATTTTTTAGGTTTATATCCAGTAACAGTATTGCATTAGCTTTTCCCACTAACTTGTGTCTTTCTAGATTATGAGTAAAACATATATTGTTGTTGTTATGTGCCGTCGAGTTGGACCCAACTCATAGTGACCCCTCCTTGGGTTTCCAAGGCAGTATCACTATGGAAGTAGATTGCCCCATCTGTCTTCCTAGGAGTGGCTCGTGGGTTTGAACCGCCAGCCTTCTGGTTAGCAGTCAAGTGTCTTAGCCACTATGCTACCAGAGCTCCCTAAAACATATCTGGAAGGCCGACTTTCAAGGTATGTTATTTTATACCTTTTGGATTTTGAAATATAGAAACATATGAATAAACAGATAAGTAAGGAAAAATCAGTTTTTTTAAAAAATACAAGAAAAAAAAAATACAAGAGAGCTACATTATGTATTGGTATAGAATTATGCATTAAGTAAATAATGCAAGAAATGGATAATTTGTGTCTTATATACATATATATACATATATATA
>NW_006921881.1:3488405-3496507 GCF_000298275.1 Orycteropus afer afer
GAAATATAGAAACATATGAATAAACAGATAAGTAAGGAAAAATCAGTTTTTTTAAAAAATACAAGAAAAAAAAAATACAAGAGAGCTACATTATGATATTTGCAACAAATATTCATTAAGTAAAGACTATATGAAATGGATAATTTGTATATAGAACATATATATATAAACATATATGCATATATAAAACATATATATATATAACATATATTAGACACAAATTATCTATTTCTCACATTACTTACATAATGCATAATTCTGTACCAATACATAATGTAGCTCTCTTGTATTTTAAAAAAACTGATTTTTCCTTACTTATCTGTTTATTCATATGTTTGTATATTTCAAAATCCAAAAGGTATAAAATAACATACCTTGAAAGTCGGCCTTCCAGACATTCAGAGCCAGCAGTGTTTTCTTGGAGTCCTTCCATATACACATGTCGCCACCAGAGGGAGCTCCACAAGAAAGTCAGTGTTTGTAAGGACTAAAGATCGTACTTAACATCCCTCCTCCCCACCACCGCCCCTTTTTCATTTTTACATAAATGGTAAGGACAATTCATCTTGGAGCTCATATCAGTCTCTAAAGGACATCCTTGCTATTATTTTATTCAACTACATAGGATTTTAAGGAGCTCTGGTGGTGCAGTGTCTAAGGTATTTGGTTGCTAACCAGAGGTCAGCAGTTCAAACCCACCAGCTGCTCTGCAGAAGGAAGATGGGGCAATCTGCTTCCTTAAAGATTTACAGCTTTGGAAACCCAATGTGCGTCACTATGAGTTGGAATTGACTCAATGGCAGTGAGTTGTTTTGGTGTATGAATATATCATTTATTTAACTAGTTACCCAGGGCATTTATATTATCTCAATTCTTTAAATTTCTATTTTACTAGGTTGAAATTTGAAAAATGTGCTCAATTAATATAAATTAATAAATACTTAACAGCAAATGCTAGTGTCAAGCTTTGTATTAGGCCCTGACCATAAAAGTTTCAGCTAGACAGACAAGGTTCTCGCCTTCACAAAAGTTATATGGCAGTTACATTTTACCTAGCATATAAGCCAATGAGTCTCAGGCTATCATTTTCAATATTTTTGCTATGACATATAATGTCACAATGAATCATCTGAGGCGCCCAGTGCAAAATATGGAGCCTCTTGTTCAGAAAACAGGAAAAAATCCTTTCTGTAGTCTCACTCTCAACTTGTCACGATGTTTTTATTAGCTATTTAATGTTGCACTTCCTCAAGCACAGAGATTCTTGAGGGGCAAGTACAGACCCTCACAAGTGCCTGGGGCCTTCCCCTTCTGCTTGGTGATCAAGATGTGTAGGCTTAGCTACACTCCTCCCTTTGCCTGTGTCCAGGCCCCTGCTGGGAAGTGAGGGCCACAGAGGGTGAATTACATGAGAATTGCATGAATGAATTCTTGTGAACTGTGAATGGTATACAGCAACCACGAAGTAAGTGCTACCTTTGTATAAAATCACTACATAGTCTTCATATGTAGTGATTTTCTTCTGGAACTCTGTCTCTTGCCATAAATATCAAGAGTGATTTGAGGATGAATTTAGAGAACATTATGCTGAGCAAATAAGTCGTACACAAAAGGACAATACTCTATGATATCACTTACATGAAATAAACACTTACATAGAAACCATAAGTAATTAGTGGTTATCAGAAGTGAGAAGACCAAAGAACTGATTCATTTGAACTGTAGTATTGGTGAAGAGTACTGAAAATACCATGGCCTGCCATATGAACAAACAAATCTGTTGTGGTAGTTAAGTTTGTGGGCCTGGTTCAGTGGCTGGGCAGTTGGATATAGTATTCCCCATGATGAGACTGGTAATCAACTCCATGGTGGTAGCTACTGTGAGCAGCTAAAGGTCCTTTAGGGATATGGTCTGCTTCCTGTATATAAGGAGAAGCCTTGGGCAACAGTCTCTAGCATGCTTGATCCCTGCATGTAGCCGTGTCATTGTTCAGCAGCCTGCCATGCTTTGCCAACCTTGGGACTTTCAATAGACTTTAAGTAATGACGTGCCATGTGATTTGGTAAAATTAGGACTGTGCCTTTTTACTTGTCAACCTTGGGCTTGTCTGTCTCAGCAACCAGAAGCTATCTGAGTGAAGAAAAGCCTTCAGTGTGCCAGGAACAGGAGACAGAGCTGAAGCCTAAGGTTGAGGGGATGGCCTTGGGCCCAAGGCAGTCACCTGCCAAGAGCAAGGCTGGAGGTTCAAACCCACCAGGCACTCCCTGCCAGGGTAGACTGGGGCCATCTCTTTAGGAGCTCTGGTAGCATAGTGCCTAAGGCACTTGATGGTTAACCAGAAGGCTGGCGGTTCAAACCCACCAGCCACTCCTCAGAAGGAAGGTTGGGCAATCTACTTCCATAGTGATACCGCCTAAGAAACCCAAGGAGGGTTTACTATGAGTCAGGGCTGACTTGACGGCAAATGACAACAACAACAACAACAGAGCCTGACACTTTGAACTCGGACTTAAAGCCTCCATATTGTAAGAATTAATTCCTTTTTGTAAGGCCATCCCATTTGTGGGATATTCTTGTCAGAGCGGCACTAGGTAACAAGAACATCTGTCTCGGAAGAAGTACAGCCAGAATGCTCCTTGGAAGAAAGAATGGGCAGATTTCATCTCTCATACTTTGATCATGTTGTCAGAAGGGACCAGACCCTGGAGAAGGATATCATGATTGGTAAAGTAGAGGGTCAATGAAAAAAAGGAAAGACCCTTAGCAAGATGGATTCACACAGTGGCTGCAACAATGCACTCACACATAGCAAATATTGTGAGGATAGTTCAGGACTGGCAGTGTTTTGTTCTGTTGTGCATAAGGTCACTATGAATCAGAGCCATTAGAGGGCAAATGACAACAGAGCTGAGGGGAAAGGGGAAAGTAAGGGGAGTTGCTTTGAATGCATTGAATGTATGTTAATGGTGGTGGGATAACTTGGAAAAAGCGAGAATAATTGCACAACTTGAAGATTCAAATCATCAATGTCACAGAAGTGCATTTGTAGAAATTGATGAAATCTTGTATGTTTTGTTGTATGCATATCACTATATTGAAAGAAAAGCATTTGACATCTTTTCCACTTTTGTGGCCATGTTTACTGAGCATCACTTTCAGATGAACCCACCAATTTGTGTGTTTACACTGGTCTGGATGTTCCATTGAGACCCAATGAACAGGGTCTCAATAGTCTTTAATAGTCTGTAAAACGTGTAACTGATCCTCATTTACCCAGATAAGTCTGCCTGGGAAATGGGAGCACTGATCTGAATCACTCTCATGCAGCAGGTGTGAATATTGTGTTGTAGTGAAGCCGGGGACTGCTAAAAGGCATTTGACTGCTAACTGGAAGGCTTGCAGTTCTAACCCACCAGCCACTCCTCGGAAGGAAGGTTGGGCAATCTACTTCCATAGTGATACTGCATCGGAAACCCAAGGAGAGGTTGCTATGAGTCGGGTCCAACTCGATGGCACATAACAACAACAACATTTATATATGTGATACTTGGTGGTGTACAGAAGCGTATCTAAGGTATGTCAAGTATGGCATGTGCCCTGGGCACCAATTGAAGGGGGGCACCACTAAGGAGTTCCTATTAATATTTGAAGTTTCCATTGCCAGCTGTGAGAGATCATTCAGCAAGTTAAAACGAATACTTTAATGTTTGAGAGCATCCATGAATCAAGGCAGGGGGCTCTGGTGGTGCTCTGGTTAAAATACTGGGTGGCCTACCAAGATGTCAATGGTTCAAATCCACCAACTGCTCTGCAGAAGACCAACGAGGCAGTCTGCTTCCGTAAAGATTTACAGCCTTGAAAACCCTATAGGGCAGTTCTACTCTGACTATAGAGTCACTCACTACGAGTCTGAATCAACTAGATGGCAGAGGGTTGAATTTGAGTTTTTGTATGATCTTGCTCTGCTAAGTATAAAAAGAGAAGAAACTGAAAAAAATGAACTTAAGCACATCGTAGACCAATTTTTTTCAGTGAAAGCAAGATGCAGTTATAATTTTCATGTAGTGTTGTAGTAAAAGATTAATGAGTTTGACTTGTAATTTTGAGCTGATATTATGGTACAGTTATCTAAAAGATGGGTGTCAGATGTTTGGGCAGGGCCACAATTTCAGTGCTTGCCGCTAAGTGCTATTTTCTGTAGATATGCTGTAGATTTTAGCCGTGCAAATGGCTAAAATGCTCAACTGCTGACAAAAAGGTTGGAGGTTTGAGTCCATCCAGTGGTGCCTTGGAAGAAAGCCCTGGTGACCTTCTTCTGAAAGATCAGCCATTGAAAACCCTGTGGAGCATAGCTCTCTACTCTGACGCACTTGGGGCCATCATGAGTAGCTTTGGACTTGATGACAGCTGGTTAACTGGTTATTTATATATATAGTGTAGAAAATTAGAAACAATATGTAAAAATATAGAAAGGACAAAAACCAAAAAGTTTTGATATTCCCTCAAAGTCTCTAATTTTATCCACTATTTTTTTTTTTCTATTTTTGTTTCTTCCCCTCTTTATTCCAAAATTGACCAACATTTTTGCCTTTCAAAATTAAGAGCACTCAGCCTACTCTGGTGGCATAGTGCCTAAGCATTTGACTGCTAACCAGAAGGCTGGTGGTTCAAACCCACCAGTCAGTCACTCCTGGGAAGGAAGGTTGGGCAATCTACTTCTGTAGTGAGACTACCTCTGAAGGGTCGCTATGAGTCGGATCCCACTCAATAGCAGTGAGTTGGGTTTGGTTTTTGGCAGTCTACTGTAAGTCAGGGACTAGCCTTGTTCCTGTTTTTGTTTTCCAGAAATGGATATTAATTCGTGTTGATTTTAACCAAAATGTTATCGCCCATCCTGTGGAAGAGGCATTAGGCTTGTTGTTAGTCCTCTTGGCAGAACAGTTGGGTCCTATCCCCTTGAGGTAGATTTGAGCTGAATACAAAAAAGAATCTTCTCTGTCAGAGCTGTCCCACCATCTTGGAACGGACAGTGGGAGAGAGCTTCCCATTCCCGGATGTTCAAGCCAGCGTTGAATAGTTCAGGCTAGATAAGTCTAAGCTGTTGTTATTTTGTAGCCATAGGATCTTATGAGAATATACATTTTTCTTCCTCATCTTTTGTCAGATCCCCCTTGCTTGCCTTCCTCTTCCCTGAGAGTTTCACTTCTTGCTGTGTTGCAAGTAACACGCTGAGAGTTGCTCCCACTCTGCCCCACAAAAGCTGACATCTCACGGCTTCACCACTGAGCATTGGCTGCCGGGAGCCCTTGGGAGCAGAGAGTAAGACGGCTATAACAAACAGGCAAACAGGCAAACGTGAGTCACGAGCACGCGGCTCAGTGACGCCCAGGTCCCACAGCAAAACTTTTTCTTGTCCTTCCATCTTAGTCCCGCTGACCTTGGTTACCCATTTTTCCTCCACTGCCCTTGGTTTCTCTGCTTTAGTTCAGCCAAAGGGGGCCTGGAACCTGTGATGTATGTTGCTTTGCCAGTAGCCTAGGAGATGGAAGATACTAATGGTCATTTTGATACTTGGCTTAGTCCTTGGGATCACCCACCTTGTGATGGTCATTTTGTCATTATGAAATCACCAGGAAAAAATAGCGATGACCATTTTAGAAGCAGACAACTATCATTTCACAGATTATCTTGGAGCCTGGCAATTGCAGGGTTTTGTTTGTTTTAACAGAGAACGCTTTATGGAGGGATAGTTACATAGTTCAGAATTTCTAGGACTCCTTCAGGACTCATAATGTCCTCATTCCAGATTATGGAGGATCTACTGTCGTTGCATGTAAGATAGATATGTAAGATATATGTAAAATATATAGAAGCTGGGAATGTGCATGTGCTTGATTGATGAACACATCAGATTCTAGTTTACTGTCCTGTAAGGAAGCCTTGTGACCCTGGGCAGATAGCATAACCTCTAATCTCAGTTTCTTTATCTGCAAAACGGTGATCATAACACCCATCCCATGGAGTTGATGTAAGGATTAAGTTAAACAAGGTACAAGAATTAAATTAGACAAATACCTCGGCTATGTCTGGCTCTCAACAGAATAGCACCTACTGAGCCACTCCTCGGAAGGAAGGTTGAGCAATCTACTTCCATAGTGATATTGCCTCGGAAACCCAAGGAGGGGTTGCTGTGAGTCGGGGCCAACTCCACAGCACATAACAACAACAACGTGCAAGGCCTATGCATAGAATGCTAGTGCCATGAGAGCAGGATTTTATCTTGTTGTCCTTGCACTCTCCTGGAAGTATAATAAATAAAAAATCTCACTGCCATTGAGTTGATTTCAACTTATAGCAACCCTTTAGGACAGAGTAGAACTCCCCATAGGGTTTCCAGGGCTGTACATCTTTGTGGGAGCAGACTGCCACATCTTTCTTCCACAGAGCAGCTTGTAGGTTCTAACTACTAACTTATTGGTTAGAAGCCAAAAACTTTAACCACTATGCCACCAGAGCTCTTTTGGAAGTATAATAGTGAAAGATATTTAAAAAAAAAAAAAAAAAAGCCCACAAGAAACCCATTACCATCCAAATACAGTCTATCATCCATGGAACCTGGGGGACACAAATGGTTTGTAATCAGCTGCTAACTTAGTTGGGCAGCTGGAATCCATCTAGGGGGCCATAGAAGAAAGGCCTTGTGATCTGTTTTTGTAAAGATTCCAGCCAAGAATACCTGATGGAGCAGTTCCACTCTGTAGCACATGAAAGATACATATAGTAGAATACAGTTGTTGAATGACTGAATGAGTCAAGTTATATAAAACAGAGGTTCCTGCCAACTCTCCTGCCTCACCTTGAGATCCCCAGCCTCTATCTCCCACTCCTCTGAGACACCTTCTTGCATTCTAACCCTTCCCAGCTTGTATTTACACTTGTACTTGATCAAGATCACAGCAATCAACTGACTCAGAGGTTGGCTTTTTTAACTTTGGATCTCAAATTGTGGATTAAGGGTTTGTGTCCTGATAGGGATCTTCAGGAGTTTGCTGGACTGGAGAGAACTATTTTCAGAGGCAGGGGTGATCCATGATAAGACAATACTGGTTGCTTTCAGGGGTCAGAAACAAAGATGGCACACTTAGGGCTAGTGCCTACTCTCGTCTCCCACTCACCCTTTCACAACTCCCAGGACTGCCAAGGCACAAGATCCAAGGCCCTTTTCCCTGTGCCATTTGCTTCTTCCACCATGATAGTCCTTCTCTGTGTGTCTGGCAGGGATGGTTGGTGTTTCTAGACGTATATACAACACCAGCCAAGGGACTGCTCAAGGATCTCTACAGTGTCAAATGATGAAACTGAGTCCCAGTTTTTTTTTTTTTTTAATTGAGCACAATCAGGTTGAATGAAACTTAGTCTTTCTTGTTGCATGAACCTTGTGACAGCCATTTTGATACAACTTGGTCACCACTTATCCTTGGTTCTCAGGAGCATTCTGAATGGTTGGTGTTGCAAAATCATTGGGTAAAGGAGGCATATGTAGTGATAAAGTTGGATTTTACCTGAGCCCTTTGTTAAAGAAATCCTCCTGACTTTTTATGTGGGGGTATAGGGGTGGGAAGGCAAGGCTTCCAGCAAGAAATGGCCAAGACTTAGTCATTTACTTTGTTTGAATAACTTTAGTTTCCCCTCTTTACCTGCCCCTCTTATTCCCCAACTCCCCAGTCTCCCAGGATCCAGGTGGGCTTATCATTAAAAAAAAAAAAAAAAAAATTCCTAGCAAACTGGCTCTAACTATAACCCTAGTACATCACTCATGCAACCCCTCTTGAACTTTCTTTTAAAAACCTCACAGCAGTTCTTGATGATTTTTTCTTTGACAGTAGTTATAGCTTTATCCTAGAAAAAGTGTGGAGGGA
The DNA here is from genome assembly GCF_000298275.1 of Orycteropus afer afer. NCBI lineage: Eukaryota > Metazoa > Chordata > Mammalia > Tubulidentata > Orycteropodidae > Orycteropus > Orycteropus afer. The sequence continues at coordinate 3,496,326 of NW_006921881.1, forward strand.
AAAAAAACGATTATGTTAATGTACTTGTATATTTGACTGTAAGATTTTTAATGTTTCTTGAAATTGTTGCTTCAGTTACTGACTTACTGTTCTGGTTACCTAGTGCCACTCTGACAGGAATATACCACAAATGGGATGGCCTTAACAAACAGGAGTTTATTCTCTTACAGTTTGGAGGCTTT
>NW_006921881.1:3496752-3497934 GCF_000298275.1 Orycteropus afer afer
CAGAGCATGACAGGCTGCTGAGCAACGATATGACTACATGCAGGGTCCAAGTGTGCCATAGGCTAGAGAACATTCCCAAGGCTTCTGCTTAAATACAGGAAGCAGACCACATTCCCTAAGGCAGCTACTCAGCTGCTCCCAGTAGATTCCACCATGGAGTTGATTACCAATCTCATGGGGAATACTACATCCAGCTGCCCAACCACTCAACCAGGCCCAGCCAAGTTGACACATAAACATAACCACCACACTTAGTAACAGTGCAAAAGTTGAACTAGCTTGCAAAACCAAAACCCGGACCCATTGCCATCAAGCCCATTCCAACCCATAGTGACCCTAGAGGACAGAGTAGAACTGCCTCACAGGGTTTCTAAGGATGTAAATCTCCATGGAGGAAGACTGCCATATGTTTTTCCTCCGGAGCGCCTGGTGGGTTCCAACTGCTGACTTTTTGGTTAGCAGCTGAATGCTTTAACAACCTGTATCACCAGAGCTCCTCCAACCAGCTTATTCTGTTAATACTAGTCCCTCACAGAAGAAGAAGGACTTTGTAAGAAGCTTGTGGGTGGTACAAAGAGCCCTGATGGCCCAACAATTAAGCATTCAGCTGCTAACCTTCGGTTTGTGATTAGAACCCACCAGTGGCTCTTCAGGAGAAAGATCTGGTCAATCTCCTTCTGTAAAGACTACAGCCTAGAAAACCCTATGGGGAGTTCTACTGTGTCACATGGGGTACCCATGAGTCAGTGTCGACTCGATGGCAACTGGTAGTAATAAAGGGGACTGGGATCTTAAAATTGGTGAGAGTAAAATTGAATGTGTAGATGTGTGTGTCTGAGAATCCTGGTGGCACAGTGGTAGGTAAAGCACTTGACTACCAACCAAAAGATTGGAAACCACTGGACAGCAGTGGGTTTAGTTTGAGTTTATGTGTGTGTCTGGGGGTGAGGTGGGAGTAGACACGGGTAGGATGGTTTTGTGTTGGTTATGGTTATTCTTCTGAGTGGTCTTGAAACAGTACAGAGATATTAAGGAGCCCAGCACAGTTTTCTGCCTAACTGGGCTTAGTCAAGGCTATGCACTATTGTATTCAAACTAGGGCCAGAAAACTGATGTTAGGCTTACCAGAAACTGGGGAGTTCACTTTTTATTCCACATACTGTTTAATATATATATATATAT
>NW_006921881.1:3501097-3509742 GCF_000298275.1 Orycteropus afer afer
ATTGGTTTCCCTTTTCTTTGTTGAAGAGGGTCTGTGCAATCCTTCTGCCTAGTCCGCCATCTTGCCCCGCCTGTTTAATATATTTTTATAATGAGCTTTTATAATAACGATTTTTAAAAGTTTTTTTTAAAAGGTTACAAAACAAACAAACATGAAAAAGCATTTGTTCCTTAGGAAAAATTCTGTTTCTGAAGGCATTTAAGCTGGCCTTGTAACTAGTGGTGCAGTGGTTAAAGGATTCGGCTGATAAGCAAAAGGTTGGCAGTTTGAACCCACCAACTGCTTCGCGGGAGAAAGATGCAGTCTGTTTCCCTAAAGATTTACCACCTTGAAAACCCTATGGGGCAGTTCTAGTATGTCCTATAGGGTCACTAAGCGTTGGAATCCACTCAATGGCAGTGGGTTTTGTGACTAGTGCCATCTAATGGTCAAACTAAGTTACTGCGCTGATAATATAAACAACAAGGTCCGGGAAGACCCAGGAATGCAGGAAAGTTCAACCCCTGTATGTATGCCAAAGAAGAGGGTCAGAATGCTTGGCAACTACATATCACAGTCATTTGACAAAGTGTACAGAGTTTATAATTACTGAAATATTAATCCATCGATTAACTCACATTTAAGGACTTGGTGGTGTGTAAACTACTAACATTTGAATGCCAACCAATGGAGGAAATAATTTGCATTCATGTATGGTTTTACTCTTTAAAACATTTCTTCATGACTGCCTTTGTTCTTCACAATAATCTGTGAGAAGATCAGTTATTCTATTCCCATTTCACAGATGATGAAATTGAGGCCAGATCGAATGATTTACTATCAGGGCAAGACCTAGAACTCGGGATTTCAGGTTACCAGATTGGCATTCTTTCCTAGGACTTTCTGTTGCAATTGGGGATGGAGATATGCAGGCCTGGTTTTATACTTAGGTGTTTTTTAAGAATCACAATCTGTGGCTTTCTAAGTTGTCTCACCACTTTTGCAGCCTTTATTTTGCTTTCTGTACCTTTTCATCATCTGCTCCAACTGGAACTCTATGTTTAGAAGGGTGATTTTAATGAGCTAAATTTGCATATATTAATTTTTTGTTATTAATCAAATATTTTAAATTGTAACTTATCTTCTTTCTAGTCAGCACCATACGTGTATGTGTGAGGATAGTTCCACCTCAAAATAAGGAAACTTGATATTTTAATTAGTGCTTACGTTTTAAATATATATATCTGTTCTGATTTTGAAATAATAAATGGATTTATCTTGCTAACTTTATGGATTTCAGTTTTAAAACTATCATGTTTAGTTCATGTGTGTGATCCCAAAGTGACTGGCATTGTGCCTTACTCTGTGAATATTTACTGAATAAATTGAAAAGACACACAGCCAACTGATTTTCCTTCATATAATCTGGAACATTTTAATGGTAGTTATGGAAAATGATATCAGTAAATATTGGGAGCTCTGGTAGCATAGTGGCTAAGGCACTTGACTGCTAACCAGAAGGTTGGCGGTTCAAACCCACCAGCCACTCCTCGGAAGGAAGATGGGACAATCTACTTCCGTAGCGATACTGCCTTGGAAACCCAAGGAGGGGTTGCTATGAGTCAGGTCCGACCTGACAGCACATAACAACAACAACAAATAATAATAATAATAACATTTCCTTATGAACCTTTAACAGCCATGTGAATACATACAAGCAGGAAAAACATTCTGAAGCCTTCCTTCCTACCTGTCTTCCTTTCTTTCTCCTTAGTAGACTTCTTGCTGATGTGGTTCTCCTTTTCAGGCAGCCTGCATTTTGGTTATATCTATCAAAATTATAAATTTATATACCACTGACCCAATTCTACCTCTAGGAAGTGATTTGTACAGATAAATTCCCAAACGTGGGAAATAATATATGTACAAAGTGATTCAATGCAGCATTTTTGTAATTGCAAACAGTTATAAACATCTTTAAAAACCAGTTACCATGGATTCAACTGTGACTCATGGCGATCCCATGAGTGGAATTGTGCTCCATAAGGTTTTCAATGGCTGATCTTTTGGAAGTAGATCACCATACCTTCTTCCAAGGTACCTCTGTGTGGGCTTAATCTCCAACCTTTTGGTAAGCAGCTGGGCACTTAATGTCCCTGGGACATAAACATCTAAAGGTCCATCAGAAAGTGGCTGGTCAAATAAATTACAAGACATTCACACAATGAAACATCATTTAGACAGAATAAAACAAGAGAAAGCTTTTTATGTATTGATGAAACAATTTCCTAAAGGGGAAGATAAATTTGTTTAAATACCTATAAACCATCTCTGGAAGGATACAGAAGAAACTAGTCCTGTCCTGGGAGCTCTGGTAGCGTAGTGCCTAAGGCATCTGACTGCTAACTAGAAGGCTGGTGGTTCAAACCCACCAGCCACTCCTCGGAAGGAAGGTTGGGCAATCTACTTCCCTAGTGATACTGCCTTGGAAACCCAAGGAGGGGTCACTATGAGTCGTGTCCAACTCCATGGCACATAACAACAACAACAGACCTGTCCTGTCCTGAAGCCCAACATCTCCTCTGCATCAGAACAGAACAGAACATCTCCTCTGCATCTACTGTCTGAACTGAGACTCAGCCAAGAGAGTTTCAGAGAGAAAGAGATCTATTTCTGAGACCCTTCTCTGGGCTAAGTACTTTCACATGTATTATTTCATTTAATCCTCACAATAACACAATCTATTATTATTTCCATTTGAAGCATGAGGAAAGTGAGGCACAGAGAGGCTGAGCAATTTACTGCAGTTTTACATAAGATGATAGATCTTGAAGTGGTGGCTGCTGAGGCATTTCCTGATTGGTTCCAAAGTGGCGTCCAGAGATGGTGAAGACCTAGGAATCTTAATGAAGGAGGCCTGTGGGCTCCCAAGCCTCTGTGAGAGCAAAAGGAGGCTTTTAGCTTGCTGGTTTTGATATTCTGCGGTTTTCTAATGGTGGCTGATGGATGGTGGGGAGAAAGTATTCCTTCTGAGCTAGGAAACTGGAAAGACTATGTTTCTGTTTTTAAACCAACCCCAAATATTCAATGAGTGCTTCCTACCTGTGTAACAATGTACACAAACATTTGTTTTCCTGGTCTTCCTGGCTCCTTGAGGCCTGGATAATCTTCTCTCTTCCATCTACTTCCCATAATAAATTTTTATTAATGCAGAGTAGAACTGCTTCTACAGGGTTTTCAGGGATGTGACCTTTCAGAAGCATTATTACTTCCCATTAATAAAATTTTAAGAACTGATGTTTTGTGTTTCAGGTTTATGGAGCACTTTATTTGTTTGAACCTCATAACTACTTAGTGACGCAAATGAGCGGGTATTAATTTTCTCCCCCATTTTATAGGCGAGGAAACTAAGGATCTGAGAGGATAAGTCGGTTGCTCATAATGGTTACCGATTGCTGGGATGGTGCAGCACAGAATTTGATTCTCGGTTTTTAGAATTTCAAGTCCTGTTCTTTTTTATCTATGTTTTGCTGCCTCCCTTCATCCAAAAGAGTTGCCTAAATCACATGGCTTATAAAGCTGTCTCATAACTGAGAAAAACAGATGACAACATCCTATTGCTCATGTCGCCTCTCTCCTTTCTCTCCTCCAAGCAGGGAAACATAACCCTCTATTCCCTCTTTGCTCTTCTCCACCAAAAGTACATGTGGAAAAGATTATTTGCAAATAAGATCGACTATATGTGTATCTTAAAATATGGAATTAAAAATATTCTGTAAACTATGTTTTTATAAACTGAACAATCCATATGTCATCAGATAAAACTGAGACCTAAATGGATGCTATTGTAAACTCTTTTGAAACAAAATAAATGTATTTCTAACTTAAGGAATCCTGGGGTGGTACAAACAGTTAAGCAGCTCAGCTGCTAACTGAAAGGTTGGTGATTCAAACCCACCAAGAGGCTCATCCAAAGACGGGCTTGGTGAACTGCTTCTGAAAAGTCACATCCCTGAAAACCCTGTAGAAGCGGTTCTACTCTGCACACATGGAGTGCCATGAGCCAGAACTGACTTGACAACAACTCACTCTCACTCTCACTCTCACTGCCGTTGAGTCAGAGCCAACTCATAGCGACCCCTACTTAATTTTCCAAGGTGGTATCACTACGGAAGTAGATTGCCCAACCTTCCTTCTGAGGAGTGACTGGTGGGTTTGAATTGCCAGCCTTCTGGTTAGCAGCAAATGCCTTAGGCACTATGCCACTGGAGCTCCCTGACGACAACTAACATTTCCAATTTGTATTTATTGAACTAAACCAAAGAAGGATATAGCCTTCCCTATAAATAGAAAACAAATCCTCTGTAAAAACAAATCTCAAACTTTTTTATTTTCTAAGGCTAATATAACTCCAAGATAGAAATTAGATAGTGTGACACCTCAGTGCTCAGAGGACAAAATTACTCAGGAGTTAGAACCAAGGCAACAGTTGTAAGAGCTCAACCTATTCTAGTTCAGTCCCTGTTTTGAGCCATTTTATCCTCCTCCCTGACCAATTTATCTCATTCTCTGCCCCGCCCCCACCTCCACCAACACATTAATCACAGGCTTACTTTGTACTCTTCAGTCATAGACCCCTGGAGTTAGAAGAGACATTACCCACAATCCTCTTAGTAAGATGTTTGGTAAAAAGCTAACAAGTTTAGAGATACTTACTGGTTTTATTCCTCTATTTTATGTTTTCCCCTATATTGGCTTGACTTGGGTTGCATGTACAGGAGAAAACTTCAGTCAGGGCATCAATTCTAGAATTTAGGATAGAATGCGTGGGAGAAAGATGAAGGAAGACATTCCACTTCATCTAGCCTGTTGGCTGCTTTGTGGCAACTAGGGATAACAGGTTAATCAGTCTTCCTCCTGAGGACCATCAGTCTCCAGTTTCTCTTGTCTTTTTTCTGCCCCTTGCCCCTGTCCTCATTGTTACAATTATCCAAGCAGAATGAAGGTGGAAATTCTTTATCCTTGTCCCTGTTTCATAGTAGCATCTGGAGATAAGATCAAGGAGACTGAACCTTGGTAGGGCATTTCCTTAAGAGTAGAAAGAACTATTGAGAAGGCCACCTTCTTGGTAACATCTTGTTATGCTAGTAGTCTGACTAGGGCCACCATTAGTGCTGCTGCGTGAATGAGAGTTTGCATATACCTGTAATATCATTAGAGGACTTATTGGTGGTGGTGGTAGACACAGTCAAGACAGACAGAATGCTGGTGAAGTAGCTTCAGTTTGCTCATGGTAAGGGAAAATTTGTACTGGGCATGACAGCATTGTGAGCAAAATGATAGCACCTCTGAATAAGGTGAGTTCAATAAAAATATTGGTAACATCCAGACAAACACCAGAGAAGTCTTCCTGGAAATGGAACCTGCCAGTGTTCAGCCAAGGCCTCCTCCTCTATGGCAAGATGACTGTACTCTTAAGAGAAACCTTATTCATGAAAGAATTACTCTAGAGAAATCTTAACCATGCAAAGATTAGTCCACAACAACATTGCTGATATGCAGAGGACTCCAGGGAGACAGACCCCAAGCTGGCTATCAGATTGAGCAGGGTCTTTGGAGTCAGATAAACAGGGTTCTCATTTTGGTTTATTATGTATGAGACACTGGGCAAATTACTTAAGTCTTTCTGATTTTCATCCCCCATTTACAAGATAGGAATAATAATCTCTATGTCAGAGAATGCTGTAAACAATAAGTGAGACAATCTTAGTAAAGCACACAGCCCAAAACTGGTTATAGTAAAATATATGGTATAATTATTACCCTATAACTCACAGGTGTGAAGAATGTGTCACTATTTTGGCCCATGAACAAAGCATCCTATTTCACCAATAACTAGAAAGTCTTTGACAAATAAGATATCATTGAGATTAATAGGTGTAGGGTATAGTGAATTACTTAATATGGTCCTTCTAGCCATGCATAAGGAGCTCAGATGGTGCAGTGATTAAGGGATTGAGCTGCTAACCAAAACAGGTCCTTGGTTTGAACCCACCAACTGCTCTGCAGGAGAAAGATGAGGCAGTATGTTTCTGTGAAGATTTACAGCATTGGAATCCCTATGGAGGTTACTGTGAGTGAACATTGACTGGACGGCAGTGGGTTTGGTTTTTGGTCTGGTAGCCATACATAATCTTCACAATTCCCTCACAGTGATTGGTGGGACTATGCAAATAAGGTGCATGGGACCCTTGTGGGGGTGGGGCCATGCAAATAAGGTGTATGAAAACCTAATGAGAGGATTGATCAGTTTTAGCACCCCACTAGGCTTAAAGAGAGCCAATTCCAGAGCAGAGAGGGGACCTCATTACTTAAGAAAGAAGAGTCAGGAATGGAGCCCATCCTTTGGACCTGGAGTCCCTGCACTGATAACCTCCTAGACCCAGGAAACAGAGAAAGCTATAATGCCAGTGGCAACAGAACCAGAAGATGGATGCAAGACGGCCACAGTAGGCTTCCTGGCCCAGGCAGTAAGGTGGCTACAGTGGGCATGCTGATCCACACAGCAAAAGAGCTGAACACCTTGAGGCAGAGGCCTTCTGGGGAGCGGAGTGCCTCCAGGCACTTATCGGTAGAGCTAAGGAGCTTTGCAACACTTCATGGAGCAGGGCAGAGAGGCCAGGCCCTAGCGGAGGTCAAGAAAGGAAGCCTGTTCTGAGGAAGCCAAGAGGAGCCTGCCTTCAGGGGGCCCAAGAGGAGCCCTGCACAGCCAAGAGGAGCTAACAGAGCTGTCCCGCACTGAAGAAGGCAGAGTTTGCCTACATGCTTCCTGATTCTGATCCCCCATGTGGTAGCCTGTTGGTCTTGATCCTGAATTGTATCCTGTTACTTCCCTAGTAAACCCCATAACTGTGAACATTGTCTGCGAATTCTGTGGCCACTGCAACAAGTTATCAAACCCAGCAGGAGTAGAGTGTGCCATGGAAGGGACAACTGGTGTAAGAATTGGTAAAAAGGTTGGAAAGTGAAGGTATGTTTGACTTCTACTTCATAGGAATTCATCCATGGGCTGATGATCTTGATTCTCCCCCTTAGATGTGAACTTAGATGAGAAGGTTGTAGGCACCCACCACCCCCATACCATTTTTACAATAGGCTTAGAAATTGAAATGATAATTCTGTACAGTGGAGTGAAGATTGATCTTTGAGTCAGAAAAAAATAAATAAAAAAACCCACCAACATTGCCAGGGAGTCAATTCCAACTTGTAGCAATCCTATAGGACAGAGTAGAACTGTCCCATAGGGTTTCCAAGGCTGTTGTCTTTATGGAAGCAGACTGCCACATGTTTCTCCTGTGGAGTGGCTGGTAGGTTTGAACCATCAGCCTTTTGTGTTAGCAGCTAAGTCCCTAACCACTGCACCACCAGGCCTCCTGCAACTCTCACTGTTGTTGTTGTTGTTGTTGTTAGGTGCCGCTGAGTCAGTTCCCATTCGTAGCCCTATGTACAAGAGAACAAAATACTGCTGGGTCCTGCACCAACCTCAGACTCATTGCTATGTTTGACCCATTGTTGCACCCACTGTTTCAGTCCATCTCATGTAAAGTCTTCCTTTTTTTTTTTTTTTTTTGCTGACCTTCTATTTTACCAAGAATGATGTATTTCTCAGGGACTGGTCCCTCTTGATAACATGTCCAAAGTACATGACACAAAGTGTCACTATCTCAAAGTCTCACTAAGGAGCATTCTGACTGTACTTCTTCCAAGAGAGATTTGTTCATTTTTTTTGCAGTCCATGGTTTATTCAATATTCTTCATGACTACCATAATTCAAAGGTATTGATTCTTCTTCAATCTTCCTTATTCATTGTCCAGGTTTTACATTCATATGAGGAGACTGAAAATACCCTGGCTTGGGTCAAGTGCATCTTAGTTCTCAAAATGACATCTTAGTTTTTTTTTTTAAAACACTTTAAAGATGTCTTTTGCAGATTTGCTCAAAGTAATACATCATTTGATTCCTTGGTTGCTGCTCCCATGAGTGTTGATTGTGAATCCAAGTAAAATGAAATTCTCGACAACTTCAATATTTTCTGTTTATCATAATGTTGCTTATGAGTTCAGTTGTGAAGATTTTTGTTTTCTTTATGTTTTGAGGTGCAATCCATATTGCAAGCTGTAGACTATGATCTTCATCAGTAAAGGCTTCAAGTCCTCCTCACTTTCAGAAAGCAAAGTTGTGTCATCTGCATATCACAGATTGTTAATGAGTCTTCCTTCAACCTTGATGCCATGTTTTTCGTCAGGTAGTCCAGTTTCTCGTATTATTTATTCAGCCGCTCTCATAGTAGCAATAAGATGAACAACATACTCAGGGTCCCTGTCTTCATCAAGCATGTAGTCTGGTCAAGAAGACAAGCATAAAATATGTGATTACATAATTTTAATTACACTGAGATAAGTACTTTGGATGATGAGTAAGGAGTATCATGTGAGCATCAGGAGTCTGGGTGGTACAAATGGTTAACATGCTCAGTACATTCTAATCCACTCAGAGGTGCCTCAAAAGGAAGGCTTGAATGGTACAACCATTGTGGAAAGCAGTATGGCGATTCCTTAAAAAATTGGAAATACAAATACCATTTGACCCAGCCATCCCATTACTA
>NW_006921881.1:3511262-3588447 GCF_000298275.1 Orycteropus afer afer
AAAAAAAAAAAAAAAGGAAGGCTTGGTGATCTACAAAAGGAAAAAAATCAGCCATTAAAACCCTATGGAAAACAGGTCTACTCTGACAAACACAGGTTCACCACGAGTCGGAATTGACTGGACGGGAACTGGTTATGAGAGCATCTAACAGGAGGGCTTAAATTAATCTGTGTAATTCAGGGAAGGCTTCCCTGAGGAGGTGACTGTGAAAATGGCATGGGGTGGAGAGACTGTGGAGGGCACATAACCAGGCAGAGAGATCCAGGTATGCTTGCCTCCTGAATTGAAAGCATTTGATCAAGTTTAGAAAACCTGCAGTCAGGCCAGCCTGGCTAGGGCACTGTGAGTGAGGGGGGAAAAGAAGGTCATGAGACCTGGCTTGAAACCTAGTTTTGTTATTTATTGGCTACTTGACCTAGGGCAAGTCATTGAAACTTTCTAAGCTTCAGTTTTCTCTTCTGTTGAATGGAGATAATGTCATGCAGAAACAAACCACCGAGAAGGATTAAGGGAGAGAATGTTACAGTGCTTTGTAAATTATGCATCAATAAGGTATTGTGTTTCTGTGCTGATCTAAGTGTGATAAATATTGAAACCTTTTGAAGGTGTGTATGAGTCATGTTGGTTTTTACAACTGTGGAGTGATGGCTTGGAAAGATAGGGAAAGGCAAAGAGAAGAGCTGAGACTAAGCAGGTGTTTGTTTACTCTAGATTACTAAATACAGAGCTTGTTTCACACCTGTTCTACGCTCTTCCCTCTGCTCGATATGAATGGCTCTTATGGCTCTCTGCATCAGGGCAGGGCCTGTCTGACGCGGCATAACAGGGTCACAGATGCCGATGCGGTCATACAAATTTAGTGAGTATTTCTATTTATGTATAAGCTTCTGGGATTGCCAGAGAATTGAATTTTTAAAGACTTCAAAATAAACAAATACTATGTTTAATTACCACAAACCGTCTGTCAGTTAGTCTTACTGTGGAGCTTACATGTTGCTATGATGCTGGAAGCAATGCCGCTGGTATCTCAAATACCAAAAGGGTCACCCACGGTGGACAGATTTCAACGGAGCGTCCAGATTAAGACAGACTAGGAGGAAAGACCTGGCAATCTGCTTCCAAAAATTAGCCAATGAAAACCTTATAAGCGTAATAGAACATTATGCCCATATAGGGCCTTTGTAGGGACTCTGGCTGGTGTTTGTATGGCACTTCCTCAAAGAGAACTTTGTCTGTCACTTCAGATTTGGTCATTGGACTCTGAAAGCATCTATTGTAAACATTTTCTTATATTTATAAACTCAGAACTATAGCCTTTTTTCTGCAATTTCAAAATTCACAAGTCTCTGAAAACCAAAGTTTTATTTCTAACTCATTTGACAGCAAAACTTTAGTATTGTGTTTATTTAAGCCTTTAGATCAGCACATGCATATTAAATAATGGCTTATCAGCATTCTGTGGCTTCTAATAGAAAAATCTGGGTCATGCATCTTTTTGCTCTGAATATGATTTGGTTAATGTGCTTTGAATAAATGAACAATCATTATAAGTACCTGAACATATCGGGAGAGACAAATCTGTGGAGGCAAAGAACAAACAAAAACTCTACCACCTAACTGCAGACATTATGATGTATGGCTTTTCAGATTGGCATGAATAACTATATAGTTACTCATTACATAATTAAGATACATTAAAAAAAAAAAACACCTCACTGCCATTGAATTGACTCCGACTCACAGAGACCCCCTTTGGGTTTCCGAGGTGGTAAATCTTTACAGAAGTCAATTGTCCAGTCTTCCTTCCATGGAATGGCTGGTGGGTTTGAACCACCAACCTTCTGGTTAGCAGTCAAATGCCTTACACCACCAGAGTTCCTTAAGTAAGATACATACTTAATCATATACAGTTATTTAAACACAGATATCTGCTGTCGGTTGGTTCCAACTCATGGCAATCTTACACACAACAGAACAAAACATTGCCTTGGTCCTGTGTCATCCTCATGATCACCAGCATGTTCAAGTCTACCCTTGTGGCTACAGTGCCAGTCTACCTCACTGAAGATCTCCCTTGCCTTCGTTGGACCTCTACTTCACCAAACATGATCGATCCTTTCTTACGATGTGTTCAAAACAAGTGAGTTGCATGATGTTCTGTTATGCTCATAAGGTTTTCATTGTCTAATTTTTGGAAGCAGCTTGCCAGGTCTTTCCTCCTAGTCTGTCTTAATCTGGACGCTCTGTTGAAACCTGTCCACCATGGGTGACCCTTTTGGTATTTGAGATACCAGTGGCATAGCTTCCAGCATCATAGCAATATGTAAGCCTCCACAGTAAGACTAACAGACAGTTTGTGGTAATTAAACATAGTATTTGTTTACTTTGAAGTCTTTAAAAATTAAATTCTCTGGCAATCCCAGAAGCTTATACATAAATAATAGAAATGCTCACTAAATTTGATTTAAGAGCTAAGCCTTTTTTAAGTCTCTATACCTGACCTCATATACCCTTTGGAAAAAGGTACAAATTTAGTCTTTTCCTTTTGGTTGCTTAGGTATATAGTGTTTAATCACACTGTGTTCATTCGTTTATTATATAAGGACTAACATATGGAAAAATTCTGTATAGAGTTAACACCCAATTGTTGACTTAGTAATTTAATTATTGTCTATGAGAGAAAGAGCTCCCCACCAACTCAGGGTGACTTTTAGATCGGCAGGTAAGCACTAGAGCAGATACTCACGATCTGACTTTTTTATATCCTTGAAGTTTTGTGAATTTCAGACTGGGCTTACCTGTATGTGCCTGTAATGACACAGTAGAAATATAGCTTTGTAATTTTCCTCTTTCCTTTTACTGTCACAATGAACCAAGGCCAGAAATAATAAGAGGATATTTTGAAAAATTTTATGTCAATAAATGTGACATTTAAAAGAAGAAGAAGAAGAAGAATGTGATGTTCAAACTAGAGTTGTGTGGGAGGAACAATTGAGAGGATTTGTAAAAGAAGCTTTTCCCTTGTCCCCTGCCTTCTTCTGCTCCACTGATTCTTATCAAGGAAGGAAGAGCTAGAATACACAAATGGAAAGTGAAGGCAAGGTTCAAACAGGAGTCTTTTAAGGATATTAAAGCATGCTGGAAACGTTTCGGACCCTCATTCAAAAGAAGTTATTTATGCTCTGAAATCCAGAGTATAAATAACTTCACATTGAATTTTAAACCTTTGCTCCATATATTTTTAAAACAATATAGAGCCTTTGCCTTAAACAGTAAGAACTACTCTGAGTAGAACAGAAAACGTTACCTGAAAACAAATTTTTCACCCTAACCAAAGAGTACATGGATATCTGCCCTTCACACACTGACCACCTGAGGTGAGAAAATTGAGCAGAAATGCAGTCTGACCTTTAGGTAGACAATGCATTGGGATGGGAGTTGGGTGAGAAGACTGCTCTGAAACCAAGTCTCTGAACTTAGTGAAAAGTATTTGGAAATGGACAAATGGACTCAAGTTCAAATATTGCCTCTTTTGACTTTTTTCCTGTTTCTTATTTCTCTAAATCTCAGTTTACGCGTCCTCAAGTAAGAATATGTACTTTGAATGGTTGTGTGAGAATTAAATTAGATACCTCTAAAGAGCACCTAGGGAGCTCTGGTGGTGTAGTGCCTAAGGTATTTGACTGCTAACCATAAGGCTGGTGGTTCAAACCCACCAGCCACTCCTCTGGAAGGAAGGTTAGGCAATCTACTTCCATAGTGATACCACTTCGGAAACGCAAGGAGAGGTCGCTGAGTCAGATCCCACTCAACGGCAGTGCATTTGGTTTTGGTTTGGTTAAAGAGCCCCTAAGGAGCTTTGGTGGCGTAGTGCCAGAAGGTTAGCAGTTCAAACCCACCAGCCACTCCGTGAAAGGAATACTGGGCAATCTACTTCCATAAAGATTTACTACCTCGGGAAACCCAAAGTGGGTTGCTGTGAGTCGGAATCAACTCGATGGCAGTGGGTTTGGTTTTAAAAAGCACCTAGGAGTTCTGGTAGCTTAGTGCCTAAGGCACTTGACTGCTAACCAGAAGGCTGGCAGTTCAAACCCACCAGCCACTCCTCGGAAGGAAGGGTGGGCAATCTACTTCTGTAGTGATACCTCCTCGGAAACCCAAGGAGGGGTCACTATGAGTCGGGTCCAACTTGACGGCACACAACAGCAACAAAGCACCTAGTAGATCCTCAACAAACTGAGCTTTTTGGTTGATATGTTTTCAGGCTTCATGGGTGTTAAGTTCTGGGCTTTATGCTCTCAGGGTTGGTGTGGAATGAAAGTATGGGAAGTAAAATGAACTAGAAGAAGATTGGGCGATTCTCATGTAATCTGAGTAGGAACTCAACCATTTCCATCAAAAATAGTCAAAAATTACAAAAAGAGGTGGTGTTGCCAAAGGTATAAATGCACAGAAGTGAGAGAAGAAAGATGAGACCTTTCCAAAGGGAGGAGTTCTGTGCTCAGTGTTGGAAGGAAAGGAATTGGAATGGGGATGGAGCAGGTGGGGCTAGGGCAGTCAAGCAGTGGGGGAGGAGGGACCTCAATAGATGCCATGAGGAATAAGGGGTAGGAATCCTCCAGGTGACAACTGTTGTTGTTGTTATGTGCCATCAAGTTGAACTGACTCAGAGTGACCCCTCCTTGGGTTTCTAAGGCAGTATCACTACGGAAGTAGATTGCCCCATCTTCCTTCCGAGGAGCGGCTGGTAGAATGGAGGATGAAAAGGCATGAAAGGACGAAGTTGAAGCTCCTGGTGGAAAAAGGTGAGGTGCTAGCATACGGAATATGATTGGACGCCCTGCCAGCACTCTCAAATGCCTTTGCTCAAATGAGTAACAGATTTTGTCTATGCTGATTCAACTGGCTTTGGGAATTTTCAAGAAAAACTTAAAAGTGATTATAAAGGTAATAGTTGTAGAAAATGTGAACAGAAATTGGACAAATATGACAGAAAATGTTACCCATTAATTCATGGCCTAAGGGCAAGCACTGTTAACATTTTGATGTCTTTTCTTCCAGTTTTTAAACATATATATTTACCACAGTTGTACAAATTTTGTATCGTTTTTATTTTTTACTCAGACTCTTATTTTTTCCCATGTCAATGTCTTGAAACATTCTTCAAAACATCCTTGCATCATTAGTCCTTTGAATGGATACAATTTCCTGAACCAATACTTTGTGGTTTGAACATTCAGGTTATTTTCTTTTCTGATTCTAGCATAGACAGCATAGAATGAATGTAATAGTCAAAATAGCTTTCAGTTTCATAGAATCATGGACTCTTTTTTCCCAGGGGGGATTGAAGGGGACATCCCTACTGTTTCTGATCTCAGGCAGGACGGCAGGGAAGCCAGAGAGAAATTGCCAGAATGAAAGAGTAAAGAAGCACCTTAAGAGTTTGCTCAGATATTCTCCTTCAGAAGGGTCTCTGTGTGCTATGAACAGTTAAGTGCTTGACTACTAGGCGAGAGGTTGGTGGTTTGAACCCAAAGGCTCCTCAGAAGACAAGCCCGGTGATCTGCTTCCACAACCTTGAAAACCCTATGGGGTTGTCATGAGTCTGAATTGATTTGATGACACCGCCTTTAGTTTGATTTGGTTTGGGGTATGGGAAGTGTCCTGGGAGCACACAGCCTTGTGAGGAGGAGTTCTAAGGGAGGGTGCTTGACTACTGAGACAGCTGAACCAGCCTGTGGAGGTGCCACAGCCAGGAACTTTTCTTTCCAAAGCAGCCAGGAGATCTTCTCTCCTCCTGACCTTCTTCCAGGTCAGTAATTTAATTTTAGTTGATACCCACATTTCTTTGTTTCTGCTCTGCTGAAACGACAGACCACTCAGAGGAGGGTGGCTATTGTTTGAGTATTAGGAATCCTGCCCTACTATCTTCTCCCTCTCTACTGCCCATTTTCTAGTCCAACAGCTCTCAAGGGAACATTTGAACATTGTGTGTATTTTGTAATTACAAATGATGAAGTGGGTGCTATTGACATGTATGGGCAGGGCAGGAGTGTAAGATATTCTTCAACGCACAGCCTGCACAATGAAGAATTGTCCCTCATCCAGATTCTCAAATGTCCCCCAGGACATTTCATGTAGGTGAAAACTTGTGTTTAATTATCTGAGTCTAAAATTTAATACAATTTTTTTTTTAAATGGTTTTAATATACAGTGAACTTTCTAGGAATGCAATTACAGTTCTGGGTATATTTAGGGAAGACTGAATTTGCTACCAAGAGTTGTTCAACATTTCATTAAATCATTTCATTGATGGCAATATGCTGGAAGTGGTTGACTCACCAACTCAGCACCTGTATCACTCTGCGTGTGTAGCAACTTCTTTTCTGTGATTCTATGGATAGGTATAAGCATCTGCCTACCTCATTATGACTTCTCCTGTAGTTGGGCCTCAGGACTCACACATTCAAAGACTGTTTATGTTACTTTACTACAAATGTCTTTTCTTTCCACCTTTATAGTACAGATAAGGAAGCATTTTGACTTTTCAAAAGTTCTGTGTGTGGGTAGGTTGTATCATCCATGAATTTCAATTGAGAATAGTAAAGGGGTCATTCAAAAATATTTGTATAAAAAAGGGCGGAAGGTAGAGAATCTCAGTTGCCTCCTTTCCCTGCCCAAATTCACACCCAGAAACACACACACACACACACACACAGCCTGTAGCTGTCAAAAGGCCTGCACTTCCCCACCCTATCTCTAGAGCTTCTATTCCGTTGGTTAGTCAAGAGATAATGGTTACTAGACCCTGTGGGACTATAGAAGATAATTTTGGCTCCTGGAGGTTTTCTTCTCTCGCTTTTTTCCTCCCCCTCCTTCTGCCTCAGTTTCTCTCCCTGATGCCCTTCCTCCTTCTTTTGCTATCAACTCTCTTTTCTATTTCCTACATGGAGTAGGCGAGCGGCAAAGCTGCTGGACCCTTGGAGACGCTTTGGTCTCTCAGCTCTCTTCCCCACCCAACTCTTCCTCTGCCTAGGGGACTTGGGCCGCTCCATCCCAACCCCCAGTTTTCCTGTCTGACCCTGGCTTCTCCTTGCTCTCCCATCCGCCTCAGTTCTTCTCTTGTCCCTAGGCCTCGGCCTCTCTTCTCTCACCCCATCCAGGTCTGCCTTCTCTTTGTGTAACCGTCTTTGTTTCACCTGCATCCATTGCAGACTCCCTGTCTCAGCGCCAGCTCCTCTGCCTTTGGCTCAGGTTCTCTCGCCCCCAACCCGGTTTCCCCAGTCGGTCCTTCGTGGTGCTGGGTGCCGGCCCACGGTGCGAGCACCCCGGTGTCCCCTCCCTCCTGCCGCCCCCCCCCGGCGCTGTGGGCGGTCCAGGGCGGGGCCGGGATCCGGGGCGGCTCCCGGGGCTCGGGTTGTGGGAGGCGCCCTCTCGCCGGTCTCCCCCTTTCTTCCCCCCGCCCTGTCTTCCCCTGCACCCTCCTTCTTCCCTCCGCCCGGGAGCTTTCCCCGGTGCCCGGCGCCGCCTCCTTCCCTCCTGGCTCCCGGCTCCCGCCGCCGCCCGGGGAAAGCAGAAACGGGGGTGGGGTCTGAGGGAAAGGAGAGAGGAGGGGAGAGACCCCGGCCAGGCTGGAGGCCGGATTCGAGGGGAGGAGGGCCAAGAGGAGGGGAAGGTGGAAGAGGGGGAAGGCGGGAGCTGGGAGGAGCGGCCGGGCCTGGGGCCTTGAGGCCCGGGGAGAGCCGGAGCCGGGCGGCGCGCCGAGGTAAGCACTGGGCCCGGGAAGCAGGGCTTGGTGAGGGCGCGCGGGGGAGGCCGGCGAACCGCCTGGCCACAGCCAGGGTCATGCAGGGCTGGGGGCAAGGAGGAGCGGCGGGGAAGGGATCTGGGAGCCGTGAGGCGGCCGATGCGGGGAGCGTGGGTAAGCCGGCTCTGCCTAGCCGCGGGGGCCGGGAGAGGAGGTGGTGAGAGGTGGAGTCCCGGGAGGGTGGGGGGCCGAGGGAGGCAGGAGGAGGGTGGGGACAGGCGTCTCTCCTCCTCTCCCCCCACCCCGTGCCGGGCTCCGCCCCCGCCTCCTCCGCGGGGTCCTCCACTCGCCCCGGGGCTGAGCCGGGTCCGCGCCCGGTAGGAACCGGGAAGGGAGGCTGGGCTGCCTCGCGGATCGGGACGCGCCGGCGGGGCTCGGTCTGGTCCTCACCGCTGCCTCTTACTCAGATGCTGCTGCTGCTGCTGCTGCTGCTGGCGCGGCTCTTCCTCCGCCCCCTGGGCGCGGGCGGGGCGCAGACCCCCAACACCACCTCCGAAGGTGCACCCTCCTCCGGCGAACTCGGGTCCTCCTCCCCACTCCTCCGTTCCCTGAACCCCTCTTTCCTGGTCCTCATTACTGTCCTGTCAGCCCCACATAGCATCCTAGCCCACATTACCTGACAACCCTTTCTGTTCCGCTCCACGTTACTACTTCTGACCTCCTTTCCATCACCCCACGTTACTACTCAGCATCCCCTTTTCCTCTGCCCCATATTACTACACTAGGCCACCTTTCCGTGACCCCACGTTATTGTCTTGGCCCCTCCCCCCTTTCCTGGCGCCATATGTCTAGCTCAGTTGCTCCTTTTCCTTGGTCCCCCATTGCTGCCCAGGTAGCCTCATAAAGTACCCCCTCTCTTCTCATCCTATTCAACAAAAAAAAATACCGTCGTTTAATCCTTCTTACTAAGCTCCACTTCCTATCAATACCTTCACTTCTTACTTTTCTCCATTAGCCCCAACCAGCACCCTCCTGTCCCTACTTGTGGTCTCTCTCCGTAGCCTGAACCCTGGCCTTAACTCGCAGTACTTCAGTCCAGGCCTCTGAACCTGACTCCAGTCTCTCCCCCTAGCATCCCACCCCTCTACCTCTGTCCTTAGCCTGCCCACTGACCACGCTTGATACTCCTGGCCTTGGCCTTCGGCAGCTGACTCTGCCCTTTTCCTCTTTCCCACCATTCTTCTTTACGCCCCTCCCCTCCCGGACTCGTCCCTCAGGCTGCCAAATCATACACCCGCCCTGGGAAGGGGGCATCAGGTACCGGGGCCTGACTCGGGATCAGGTGAAGGCTATCAACTTCCTGCCTGTGGACTATGAGATTGAGTATGTGTGCCGGGGGGAGCGCGAGGTGGTGGGGCCCAAGGTGCGAAAGTGCCTGGCCAACGGCTCCTGGACAGACATGGACACACCCAGCCGCTGTGGTGAGTAACCTTGCAAAGCCCCTCCCCTCTTCCAGACCATTCCTCTCGGTCCTCAGACTTAGCATTGGCCACGTGCAAAGTCAGCTCTTTAAAACACGTGTAACCAAATTCACAAATGCATTTATTGAACAATTACTATGTAAAAGGACTTTGTTGTGTGCGGTTGGAGTTAGTAGGGTTAGCAGCCTGCACACTTAATTTCATTCTCCCTTTATTAGGCTACTGGGAATTTGATCAAATAACTTCTGATTATTCATCTTGTGAGTGATTTCTCTTTGAGAATCATTAGTGACAGATTGGGCAAAACAATTCTAAAAGGATTTTATGACATTTTTACATACGTCTGTCTCTCATCCAGACACTGTATGCCTTGGAAACAAAAGTCACTTTAATGTTGATATAAGCTAACTATAATTAGAAAGGCAGATCTAATTGTGCATCCAAAGTCATCTACATCCACACGTTTCAAAGCCAGAGAAACGCCCACTGTAGCCAACTTCGAAAGGACCCCATTTTGTGTGCTTATAGCTCCATCTTGAGTTCCTACAGTGGAAGTGCCTTCACCTTTTTTTCTTTTGGGAATGTGTAGGGTTAAGGGAAGTGTGGAAGCTAGGGAGGTGAGTCCTTTTTATACCTGATTTCCTGCAGAGTAGGAATCAGTAGACTGCTTGTGGACCCACACCCCAACCAGAACCCCCTCCTCCCTAAGGGGAAGGAGCTTCCTCCAACTCGCCTCTTTTATTTCCTTATCTCTCCACAGTCCGAATCTGCTCCAAGTCTTATTTGACCCTGGAAAATGGGAAGGTTTTTCTGATGGGTGGGGACCTCCCAGCTCTGGACGGAGCCCGGGTGGATTTCCGATGTGACTCCGACTTTCATCTGGTGGGCAGCTCCCGGAGCATCTGTAGTCAGGGCCAGTGGAGCACCCCCAAGCCCCACTGCCAGGGTGAGGGGAACAGCTGCCTGTATGCAGCTTGTGCAAGGGTGGGAGTGGGTGGGATGGGATGGTGGGAAGGGCTAGAGCATTGTACAAAATGGGGGGGGGGCTTGGGGAAGCAGAAGTGAAGGCCTCACTCTTTCCTCCATCCACCTGCCTCTAACTTCCTTCTACAGTACTGGTTTCCACTTGTATAGTGGGGGTTTCTTTGACTTTAATTATGTCTTCTCTCTACATGCCAAGTCATCTTCTCTTCCTTTATGAATCTCACCCTCCCTCATCCTTAAGATTTTCCCTAACTTCAGACCCTTTCTTTATACTTACAACTTAATATGTACCACCTTCTTTTAGAATTGATCCCTCCATATTCAATAATATATTTCTACCCTTTCATTATATTATTACAAATTTTATGTCATATTTAGAAAATCTGATAAGATTAGAAAGGAGATCTGGAGATGGAAAAAGGAGGCTCTGGTGGTGTAGTGCCTAAGGCACTTGACTTCTAACTAGAAGGCTGGCAGTTCAAATCAACCAGCCACTCCTCAGAAGGATGATTGGGCAATCTACTTCCATGGAGATACTGCCTCGGAAACCCAAGGAGGGGTCGCTATGAGTCAGATCTGACTCCACGGCAGTGAGTTTGGTTTTGGTTGGTTTAAAAAGTACTAAAATTGGAGGCAGGATTTCCAGAGTGTCAAAGATAGTCTAGGGTGAGGGTAGGGGACAGTTATTTTGTATACCTCAGTTAACTCCCAGACAACCTCCTTCATTCCCACAGGGTGTTGTGTCTCCCTACTTTTTTGCTATCTTGTTCAACAAACTTCTTTGTCTTTATCCTTGTGGGTTTCCTTACTTAACTCAGTTATTCTACTTTTAGTTTAATTCTGGAAATTGGGAATCCTACGCAGGGGGGGTTTTACTGTGAAGCTAATGAAACTTAAGCTTCAGGGTCTCTCACTTACAAGGGTCTCTTCCAGTGTTCTAATAATGGAGAGGAATCTAGTAATGTGCTCAATAAACTGCAGTAAAATTTGCTAAAATAAGATATTCTAACAGCCACTGGTTAAAACCAATTGTATTTGTAATATATTTGTCTTAAAGAGAGACTCCAAATTTTATAATCTTCAGACTCCACAAAAGTAGGACCACTCCTGCCTTAGCCCTTGTCAGCCCTATCCCAAATTCCGTTGTCCCATGAAAACTAAAAGCAGAAAATCAACAATTCCTGACCCCCAGCCCCACCTTGCTCTTATCCCCAGGCACCCTCCCCTCAGAAACGCAGGCTTCTGCACTCTCCTGTTCGGCGTGGACTGGTGTGGGAGGGGGCTGGGGATCAGGCCTGGGAAGCTGGGCGCAAGTGGTAACTCTTCTCTGATCCCGTCTTTCCTGCTGCCAGTGAATCGAACGCCACACTCAGGTGAGATGAGAAACCCTTATCGCGTGCACTGCAACCCCTTACCCCTCACTCTTCACCCTCCACCCTCAGGCATTCTGGGCCTAGGCTGTAGGGTCCTGTCCATCTCCCACCTTACCCCCGTCCCAAGTCGCGGCCGTTCCCTTCTCCCTACCTGTTTCCTGCCTCCAGTCTCGGTTTTCCGCGGGGCTGCGGTCCCTCCCTTCTCCCTGCTTGGCTGCACTTCCCTCGGCTCCGCCTCCTCCCAGATTCAGCTTCGCTGCCAAATGGCAGAGCCCCAGCAGGGGGCAGCAGGGTGCTGGGAGACCCTGAGCTTAAACCCCATGGAGTTTCTTTCTCCTCCGACCTTCTCTGGAACATTTTCCTGCCTTGCCCTCTCCCAAGGATTTCACCTAGCTATTCCATCAGCCCATCCCACTCATCTCAACCTTGGCCAGGCCTCTCACGCTCCCTCCTTCCTTGCCTCCCCGGATCCTTTCCTTCCCGATCCCGTCCCCCCCACCTTTTCTTTTTTCAATTTCTTCTGCCAACACCCTTTCTCAGTCTCTTTCTACCCAGCCCCAAGTTCCTATCCTCTGTTGCTATCACTCCCCTCTCCACACCAGTTCCCCCCTTTCCCCACCTAACTCTCTTTCCCCACCCAACTATCTCTCCCCAAACCGTCCAATCCCTTTCTTTCACAACCCTCAGTCCTTCACCCCCTCTATGCACACTCCACTTCAGACATTCCGCGGCAGCCTCCTTTCCCTCGAGTCCCACTGTGGTCCTTCCTTTCCCCATCCCTCTCTCCTGGAGTCTTCAGTCTCCCGCGGCTCCCTCTGTCCACCCCGCCCTCCTGGCACGCCCCTTCCCAGCTCTACTCGAGTTCTGTCTCCTTAGGTGAGACCCCTCCCTTGCGAGTGCGTTCCTTCCCCCCGACGCGGTCGCTGCGCTCGCATCCCCTCCCCTCCCCTCCCCTTTGAGTGGCATCGCCCCTCGGAGCTCGCTTCCCTCCCGCCCCCTTCCTCCCTCCGCCTCCCTTCTCGTGTCCACCCCCCCGCTGTCGCGCGCCGCCCGTGACGTCAGAGCCCCCTCCCAGCCCCACATCTCCCTCCTCCTCCTCCTCCTCCCCTCCGTCGGTCAGTCAGTCCGCGAGGAGAGTCCGCGGTGGCGGTGGGGTGAGCGGGAGCTTCGGGGGCAGTAGGAGGCTAACCCTCCCTGCTTCCCCGGGGCCCTAGCCCCCTGCTCCCCACAAAACCAGGGATGGAGGCGCCTCGTCGACACCCATTCAGCAGCCCTCCCCGGGAAAAGTGTCCCCCCTGAGCTCCTCCTCCTCCTCAAGCGGCTACCCCCGCCCCGCCACCATGGGTCCGGGGGCCCCCTCCCCCCGGGTGGGGTGGCCGGTGCCGCTCCTGGTGGTGATGGCGGCGGGGGTGGCCCCGGTGTGGGCCTCCCACTCCCCTCATCTCCCGCGGCCTCACCCGCGGGTCCCCCCGCACCCCTCCTCAGAACGGCGCGCAGTGTACATCGGGGCGCTGTTTCCCATGAGCGGGGGCTGGCCCGGGGGCCAGGCCTGCCAGCCCGCGGTGGAGATGGCGCTGGAGGACGTGAATAGCCGCAGGGACATCCTGCCGGACTATGAGCTCAAGCTCATCCACCACGACAGCAAGGTAGCTCTGGACTGAGGAGTGGGTGGGAGAGGGGGGCTTGGGGGACAGGAGGCCTGCTGCGCGCGTCTCGGTTGAGTCGCCTCTGGGCTTTCGAGGCAGACCCCTCGGATGTGTGACTAGAAGGAGCATGGGCTGGGGGTGTGGGAGCTCAGTGAGAGTCGCAGGGGCTAGTGGTTCAAGGTGGTTAATCACGTTGCAGGGCAGACCCTTCATTCGCTGCCAAGACCCCGGAGTGAATGGAAGTGCTGGGGTTTGGGGAACTGGTGATGGATTTAGGGTTCCAGCTAATCCAGCTTGGGGGAGTAAACTAATCCTGGAGTGGGTTGGGGGATGGATGGACTGTCAGAGGTGGGAAGCTGGATCAGAGGTTTATGTTTACCATGGTAACAAGGTAAGTCTTGGCGTAGGTTGGGGCTTGAAGGAATAGAGACAGAATGAGGAGAATTGTGAGGGGCGTGAGTGCTCTAGTTTATTTATCACAACAAACAGCAAGGTAGCAGTGAACCCTACCTGATTCCTTTTCATTCCTATATAACCCTGTTGAGGATTCCTGGACTGTAGGAATGAATATATGGCATATGGTGGTTGGGAAGGTTAATGGTCAGGAGATGAGCAGAGGCACTGAGAAAATAGATTACATTAGGGGTCCCAATGGGAGCCCTCACAGTAGCCTGGGGACAGGGAGGATTCAGGTCAGAATGCAGGAGAAGAAAGAGGGAACCAGAAAGAATGTGGGTGGGAGGCAAAGGAGAGAGTGGGAATAGTGAAAGATCCAGGGGCATCATATGCAACTTGAGCCCTGAACTTATTTTCCCTTATAGCATTATGGCTTCTAGGATGTGAGAAGGGAAATGAGATACTGTATAGAGTTAGAAGAGGAAGGAGAGAGGGGAAAGGTAAGAAAATTTGGGTCTAGGGGAACGATCTTATAATAAGATTTCTTCCCCTTTCCTGTCCTCTACATGAATAACTGTGGGAAGGATGTGGGAGAGGAAAGGAAAGAAATCATACTAATCCTTTTTGACAGGTGATCCCAGAGACTTAAGGGATTGGGGGAGGGTGAAATAGAGTATAGAGGTGAGGGTTTGGTGATTTCACACATGGAATGGACTGAGGTTTTACATCCATTCTTCAGAACAACAGATGTTGTTATGTGCCTTCGAGTTGAACTGGACTCATAGCGACCCCTCCTTGGGTTTCAGAGGCAGTATCACTATGGAGTAGATTGCCCAACCTTCCTTCTGAGGAGTGGCTGGTGGGTTTGAACCACCAGCCTCCTCCTGGTTAGCAGTCAAGTGCTTTAGGCACTATGTTACCAGAGCTCCCAGAACAACAGTATAGACATAGAAATAGGTGTGTGAGTGGGGAGGGGGCAGAAGTAGACGTGAAGGTAGGGTGCTTGAGGAGAAGCGTATAACACATATTAGGGACTTGGAGAGAGAACTCCAAACCCCTCCCCCTGTTAGCTCCACAGTGGTTCTTCAACATCAGTATTCATAAGAATAACCAGAGGAGTTTTTAATACAGATTCTCAATCAGAAATGGGTCCTGGGTATTTGCATTTTTACCAAGAGCAGTCCTGCCCTGGTGGATGCCCCAGAATGTCTATGGGAAGAGCAGTGGGGTATGAGAAAGGAATTAAGTACAAGGGGAGGGGAGGTAGATGGAGAAATAGAGGGTCAGAGATGATGGAAAGGTCAAGCTTAGGAGAGCAAGAGACCTAACTGGCTCTGAGGGGTGAGGGAGTGTGTGGGAAGAGAGAGAGGGAGAGATGGGTGCAAGCTCTGTGATAGGGGATCACAGAGCGATAGGGGAGCCCTGACAGTTCAAACTCATCCACCATGACAGGTGATTCCCTGGAGGTGTTGGGGGAGCAGATGGGGGACCTGGGAGAAAGGAGCTGGAGGAGAAAATAGCAGAGGCAGCAATGGGGGAGGATGGGAAGGCAGAGGAACTGGGATGTGTCGTTTCCTGCCTGCAAATCCAGATCCTTGCTAGACCAAAAGGGAGGGGGAGAACAGGGAAAGTCTGTTGGGGAGGAATAAGAACTTCATGGTCTCCTATGTGCCCTGGACAGGTGGAAGAATAGCATGTGGAAGTGGGGAGAGGGGTGTAAGAAAAGGTAGCTAAGTCATGAAGAAACTGAAGAGACATTGGGGCAGCATATACATTGTCCCATTGGATATATATTATATGTTCTTGTTCTTATCAACTTTTTCATGAGGTAACACATAGAGCGGCATTGAAGGGACTTGGGAGAAGCTGGGGGCAGGATCTGGAGTAATAGGTGCTGGGAGAGTACAGGAAGGTGGGACCTGCCCTTTACAGGGGGTGGGGCTGGACACAGGGAATTTTCGGGGAGGGTTTGTTTTTGCAGACTCTGCCAGCCTCCTCTGGCTCCCTCCTCTACAACTTCCCACAGTGTCCCAAATGTCAGGCCTCAGTGGTAGGTGAGCAGGCTCTAGGGGGCTTCTTTATTTCTTTTCTACTTGTTCCCCCATTACACCCTCCCCAGTTGCCTGTGGCTCCTGTCTGTGTCCTCCCTGCCCTCACTCCCCACTGGCTTCCATTTCTTCTCCTTTTCCTTTGGAGTTCCAGCAGCTTCTGAAATGTCAGATTTCAGCAGGAGGGGACTCTGCAGTGGGAGACCCATGGCTGGCTCTTCCCCTGTCTTCCCTCCTGCCATCCTTCCTTTCCTCTCTAGCTTTCTGAATTATTTACTTTCCCCATTTCCTTGTCTTTCTTTCATGCACTCTTAAACATTCTATTTATTCTCCCAAGGTTCTTTCCTCATTCTTGATTCTTCCCCACCCCCACCCCTTAGAGTACCTTTTTTTTTCTTTTCCCTAATGGACCCTTCAAATGTCAGGGCCCAGCAGGAGAGGAAGGATGGCTGAGCGGGACCCCCTAGTGTCTTGTTCCTCTTCTCTCTTGTTTACATATCACTAGCCCTGAAAAGAGAAGAGGAAGAGGGGAAAGGAAGGTGGGGAGAGGGAATTTGCATGGGCAATGGAGGAATTTTCATAATATGGCTTTGAGGATGCTGCCTGGGGACACGGGGAGAATTTATTCCTATTCTTGTGGACTCTTCCCCAGCCACAGATGTTTGAATCATGGAACTGTGATAATGGGCAGGGGTGATGGAGGAGAGATAGGCTTGGGGATATCTGAGGATGAGCTGATGGGGGAGGGGGGGCTGCATATGCATTAATATGAAGGAGGGGTGTGCAGGAGAGGAGATGGATTAGGTGCCAGATGGAAGAAAGAAAAGGTTGTTTAACAAATGAGGAGAAGCCAGAAACTTCACAGGAAGAGATGTCAGGAAGGAGAAGAAAATGGTAATAATGATGAAAGGGATTCAGCAGAGGGATGGGTAATGGAGTGAGGAACTCAGCTGTCAAAGATAAAAGAGTAGAAGCAGCGGGGAAGGGAGGGGTCCTGGGAAAGCCTGCTCTCCTCCTCCCTCCTCATTCAGTGTGACCCAGGCCAAGCCACCAAGTACCTGTACGAGCTGCTTTACAACGACCCTATCAAGATCATTCTCATGCCTGGCTGCAGCTCTGTCTCCACGCTGGTGGCCGAGGCTGCCAGGATGTGGAACCTCATTGTGGTAAGCAGGGCTGAGGGAGTCAGAAAGTGGAGCTAGTCCCTTTTGGGCTGTACTGAAGGAAGGGGTGGGGATTGTGGGTGTGTATTGAGGACTGTTGAAGGACCCACTGCTCCCAAGATTCAGAGCCCTTTGCAGACTCAAGCCAGTTGGCATCTTAGCAACAGTGGCCTAATAATGTTGCTGATGACCTCATTCTTCATCAGAAGGGTTTGATGTCAGATCAGTGGAAGAGCATTCTGATTACGAGGGAATGGGCCTTTGAGAAGCATTTTTCCTAGGGCCGAAGTGGGGAGGTTTGGAGAGAGTGGGGCATAGAAGCCTAGAAGCAGGAGAGGGTTAAGGGAACTCTTAGTAACATGGAATCCATGAAGAATACATATTACATTATTCCTGCCTCTCTTAGCTTTCCTATGGCTCAAGCTCACCAGCCCTGTCAAACCGACAGCGTTTTCCCACATTCTTTCGAACTCATCCATCAGCCACACTCCACAACCCGACCCGTGTGAAACTCTTTGAAAAGTGGGGTTGGAAGAAGATCGCCACCATCCAGCAGACCACTGAGGTCTTCACTTCGGTGAGGAGGGACGGGGTAAAGGGGCTTCCACTCAAACTGGTGGAGAGAGACGTGACACAGGATTCGTTTTCTGGGGAAGATCTTGATTCCATATGAAAATGGGTTAAGTGCACTTTCTTTCTGTAGCCAGAGGAATGAAAAAGTTGCGTTTTCGTGATCTGCTTTAGCTTTTTTGGTCTATCTTTTTTTTTTTTCCTTTTGATTCTCTGTCTTCCAGACAGATACACCCCACATGACTCACTTCTGTTAAAGCAGGTTCACTCCAGAGTTGAGGCAAGAGAAGGGAGGGGCTATGAAATAGGGAACTCAGGAAGATGGCAGATTGTAGAGACACTTAAGAGGGAGGGTGGGAGAATGGGAGAATGTAGATGGGAACAGAGGGAATGGAGCTATTGAAATGGATGCTGGGGACAGACAAGTACATATACACGGTCTGATAATCCAAGATGTTGACTGACAAGGAGAGGTTGATGGCTTGAGAGGGAGGGGGAGATTTGCGCAGCTAAAGAGAGGAAATACTTGGCTCTACACTCGAAGGAGTTGATGGGTGGTGCAGTGGTTAAGCACTCAGCTACTAATGGGAAGGTTGGTGATTTGAACCTACCCAGAGGCACCTCAGAAGAAGGGTCTGGCAGTCTACTTCTGAAGGTTGCAGCCATTGAAAAATACTATGTAGCATAGCTCTGTTCTGACACAGGTGAGGTCAAGATGAGTCAGAATTGATGGCATCTCTTTGTTTTTTTTCCCCAACACTTGAAAAAGGCTTCACTCCCTCCTTTTGTTCTTTTCTTTGGGTCCTCTGTGTAATGTTCAGTGACACTTTCATCCTTAATCTAACTTCTCTCTCTGATTCAGGCCGCTCTTCTCTCATCATTTTGTCTATCTACCACTTGCCTCCTGAAGTCTATACCTTCTTGTCTCTACCAGACAATGTCTCCTTTTCTTGGTTCAGATATAATTTCCCTTCCCCCATTGTTGCTATCAGTGTTGAGAATGGGGTGGATGGAGTGACCTTCCGAACACAGATCCTGTGGAGGGGCTCACCGTGCACCTTCCCGCTGAAATGCCACATCCTATGACTCTAAATGCTTCCTCCCAAACTTTCTTCTTTGAGGAGAGAAGCTTTGGAGGGAGGTTCCGAATGGCTGCTTCTTTGCCTTGAGTGTTCAATCCCAGTTAGCATCTCTGGCCCTTAACCCATTTGTGCACCTCACATTTCTCCTACTTGTTTATCATTTCTCCCCAAGACTCTGGATGACCTAGAGGAACGAGTGAAAGAGGCTGGAATTGAGATTACTTTCCGGCAGAGTTTCTTCTCAGATCCAGCTGTGCCTGTGAAAAACCTTAAGGTGGGATGGCCAGGAGGGTGGGCTCAGCTTGGGGATGGGTGGAGGGTAGGGGGAAGGGGGAAAGAGCTGCAGCTGGTTGAAGATAAGCAAGGGGTGGGGTTAGGCTTTGATTCTGGGAGGCAGCAGAATCTCCTGGGGAAGTTTAATTCCATCTTTCAGTTGACATTTATCCACTACCCATTGAATAGAACCCTACCCTAAGCGCTCTGGGATGGGAAATCGAAGATGTGACAGTGCTTACCTTAGCCCCTCAGGCATTTCCAGGCCTCTCGCAGGAGCTCTGTTTTTCTCTCCACTCTGTAGCGTCAGGATGCCCGAATCATCGTGGGACTTTTCTATGAGACTGAAGCCCGGAAAGTTTTTTGTGAGGTAGAATTGGAATCTGAAGAGGGAGTGGGACTGGGTGGGATCACAGCCTTGGGTTTCTCATGGGTCTCCTCTCTGCATCCATGCTTAAAGGTGATAACAAATGATCATGTGAGTGGTTAGTATGATATCCCTATCTATTGGCTCTGACTCCATACATCAACTTTTCTTATTGGAACGTGCTCCAAATCTCATTTTCCTACTTATTTTGTTTCTTGAGGAGCCTGTAAATATCAACTTTCCTGACTGGCTGGAAAGGCTGCTCACAGGCTGGGAAGAATTGCCCACCTTCCCCTATGGTCCCTAAAACTTGTAGATTTTTCTTTTTAACCCTGCTGGTCTTCTTTGATTCTCAAGAGGCTGAATAGTATAAAGTAGAGGCTAAACAAAATATAGCAAAACAAGAATCCACCCTCTTTCTCTGTATTCAGGTGTACAAGGAACGTCTCTTTGGAAAGAAGTATGTCTGGTTCCTCATTGGGTGGTATGCTGACAATTGGTTTAAGACCTATGACCCGTCCATCAACTGCACAGTGGACGAGATGACTGAGGCAGTGGAGGGCCATATCACCACTGAGATCGTCATGCTGAACCCTGCTAACACCCGAAGCATTTCCAATATGGTGAGACAATGGGGACTCAGGGATGGGCTGTCAGAGGCGCCTGAAATAGTGGGGGTGAGCAGGGGGATGGTGCAGGTATGAAGTTTGGAGGTATAAGAGGGGAAGGAGCCTTTAAACTTGTTTTCCTCATGTTTCAAATGGATTTCCACTCTACTATGGATTCCTATGGGCAGGAGAAAGAAACGAGAGTGGTTTGTTCAGTAGGCCCCTGATAAATGGAAGGGCTGTTGCCATGGGAACAAGGAACAGTTGGTGAGAAAGTCATATGAGGGAGAGGCGTTAATGATAATATAGACACTTGTCTACGCAAGCACACCTTTACAGGAGTGCTGTTCCTGGGCACAGATACATTTTATTTTCTCAGTGACGCATTTTAATACTTCAGAGTTGTTTATAATCATTCCTGATTGGTACTCAGTTTGCTAGGATCCTGATGCTTTTTTGATGATTCTTTTTAGAATTTATTTTTTATTTTAAGAGTTTGTTTGATATTCAACGTTACGTGTACATTTAGTTTCACTTTCCATTTACCATATCTAACCCTAACCCAGTCTCCTCTCCTCCCCCTGTGCCTCTCATAGTTATGCACTCCTGTTTGTGCTGCCTTCCTACCGTGTGAATATTGCCCCTCTGGTGCCCCGTGGTCTATTGCTCCAAGGGATGTATTTCCATAGAGTTTGTGGGTGCATCCCCCTGGGTTGAGTGATCTACAGGTACATCTTGTTAACTATTGGGCTGAGAGCCAGCCCCTGGGAGTGAGTTTTATTCCAGGTGTAGAATGTATTCCAGGGCCATAGTATTAGGAGTCTCACCAGACTCCATCCGACTAGTAATTCTGGTCATTATTGTGTTATTGGATTTTGTTCCACATTTTTCCTCCCACTCTATCCAGGATCTCCAGATTTGATCCTTTCCTGAGTGGTTGGCATTGGTAGCTGGGCACCATCTAGTTCTTCTGGTCTCGAGGGCCATTGTGTCCTAGGGCTGATTGCTTCCAAATGCCCTTGTTTTTTTTAACTCTTCTTCACTTCCAGCACTAGGAGACCATTAGGTGCATCTTAGATGGCCGGTTGAAAGCTTTTAAGACCCCAGTCACTACTCAACAATGTAGGATGAGGAACAAGGCTTTTATGTATTTTGTTGTGCCAATTGAGTCTGGTGTCCTCCAATACTAGGTCCTGAGCCAGTAGATCTATTAGATCTCTCTCCTATAGTGTCTGGGTGTCTGTAAGGGATTGCTCTGTGTCTGTCTTCTACTGTTTCTGTAAGGATTACAGGTATTTTGTATCACTGGTATCTGTGCAAGATTAGCCTGCACTGAATTTAGATGTGAAAGGAGCTTTTTAAATCATTTTGCCCCAGAGAACTGGTTAGTGATAGACCTGGTGTTAGAAGATACATCTTCTGACTTGGGAGAACTGGGGCAGCCCTGCAGGTGAGGTGCACAAGTGAGGTGGGGAGCATGGGGGTGGGCGGAAGTGGCTCTTCCCTTGCTCAGCACCAGATCTTAAAGATTTAAAGAGTCTTGTGTAAGGTTGGTAGGATATCTACTTATTAAACCAACTCTATTTCCCAGGTCTATAATACCTACTTCGGAGAGTATGTTGGGGGATGGGGATTGCAGATTAATGATTGTAATGTTCCTGAATATCTTTTTAATAAAAATTTATAATCGCTTTTGAGTCCCTAGGTGGCACAAATGGTTAAGTGTTCCACTACTATCTGAAAGCTTAGCAGTTTGAACTCACTTAGAGCTCTGGTGGTGTAGTGCCTAAGGCATTTGACTGCTAACCAGAAGGCTGGTGGTTCAAACCCACTAGTCACTCCTCAGAAGTTAGATCGGACGTCTACTTCCGTAGATATACAACCTTGGAAACCCAAGGAAGGGTTGCTGTGAGTCAAATCTACTTGACAGCAGTGAGTTTGGTTTTTTTTGGTTTAGAGGTGCTTTGGAAAATCTATGGAGAAGTTCTACTCTGTACACATGGGGTTGCCATGAGTTGGAATGGATTCAGCTATAACT
Source organism: Orycteropus afer afer (assembly GCF_000298275.1). NCBI lineage: Eukaryota > Metazoa > Chordata > Mammalia > Tubulidentata > Orycteropodidae > Orycteropus > Orycteropus afer. The sequence continues at coordinate 3,533,039 of NW_006921881.1, forward strand.
AACAACAATGGTAATTGTTTTATGTAATGACCAGGAACTTATATACATGGTTTTGGTGATTCCCACAGCAATGCTGTGGTATAGATTTATCATTTTCATTTCATAGACTAGGACATTGAGACTTAGAAACCTTAAGTGACTTGACTTGGGTCATGCAACTACTAAATGGCTAGGCTGGACTTTAATCCTAGTTGAACCTAACTCCAAATCATTGCCCCATCACCTCCCATGGAAATTGTGAATACTGATTAAAGAGCTTGGATTTTTATTTGCTCACGTTGTTTAGCAAATCACAATTTTTGAGCAAGGGAGAAATAAAATTGAGAAAGCTTGTTGTGGCAGTGGATTTTGGGAAAAGGGCCAGTTGCCACACTGACTCTGATTGTGTATATTGTCTTAGGACATTCTAAAGATACTCTATATTTAAGGTATCTTGGCATTGAAAAACAAAACACAGTGAAAAAATTCTGGAAGGTCACTTCCTTGCAGAGCATCCTTGAGGAGCTGGTGAAGTAGTGAAGCTGGTAACCAAAGCCAGAAACTCTGGTTGGTGCTCTGAGCCCAGACCTGCCAATCATGGCTCCTGCACCATAGCAGGGAAGTAAAGGAGCCTCTGATAAGAAGTAGGGACTTGGTTGCAGGTGCAAAGAAGGTGGATGACTTGGAGGGAAGTGGCTAAGTTGGAGCGTCTGTTTTTGGCTGTTAGAGAAAGATGGTGCTACTTTCAAGGCCACAGGACTTTGAGTGACACCAGGCCTGCTTGGCAGCCTAGAATGCCAGGTGGAGAAGCCAAGATTTTCCAGGGGGAAGAAGCAGCCTTGCTTGGACTAGGAAAGAGGTAATGGAAGAATCAAAAAGGATCCAAGAGGTATGGATCATGGGCTAGGGTTAGACCTAGAGGGTCCAGAGCCGTAGAGCCTTAGGAAAGAAGCAGAGTTACTTCTTTTGAATGAATTCCTCAAGGATGGCCTTACGTTTAGATCAGTGGTTCTCAACTTTAGTTTCTGTCAGAACCACTTTTTGAGGGTCTGTGGATACACAGATTTCTAGGCCCCTCCCCTAGAAGCTCTGACTCAGTGGGTCTGGGGTGGAACCTTGGAATTTTCATTTCTAATAAGTCCTCAGGGATGCTGCTGCTGCTGATTAGGGGACCACACTTAAGAGAACTATTAATTTAGAGCAGTGGTTTTCAGCTGCAGAGGATTTTGCCATCCTCCTATTCCCCAAGACTATTTTGCAGTAAGGATGTTTTTGGTTGGGAATGAGTAGGTAAAGGCCTAATGGGTAGAGGCCAGGAATGCTACTAAATGTTCTATAATGGATAGGACAGCATCCACAACCAAGAAATATACAAATCAAAATGTTAATACAGTGCCAAGGTTGAGAAACTCTGGTTCAGAGGAAAAGTCTTTAGGGGCTAGACAGGGGAATGGATTAGGGTGATTTCACAGAGAGAATGTAGCTCTGGACTAGAGCTAAATAAGGTGGGGGATGCATACCTGGGGATGAGATTGTGAATAAATTCTGAATTGGAGTAGAGGTCCCATCAGATCTGGGTATACAGAGCTACCACAGGATGGATGCACATTTTAGATCATTGCTGGGCATCCATTCTTAGGTATAGAGATAGCCAGACAGGGCTGCTAAAAATTAAAATCATAAACTTGTACTCTGTTAATTCACTAATTTCTGTGCAATATGATATTTTTCTGTTATTGTCTACTTTTCCTTAAGCTGTGCAGGGAAATTTTCCCTTGAAAATTGATATCTATGTCTTTGCTGAACCAAGAGGGAGATTTCTTTTGAATACCTTCAGTCTCAAGAGGGAGGAGAGTAGTGGCCAGTTAATGGTTGTGACCTGGAGCAAGCACAGAGTGAGGATCTGGGTGGCAGAGGGCATCATGCTGAGCAGGGTAATCCTCTCCCATCTGGGTGATTTTCTTATGGAGTGTTTACTCTGAACTGAAGATTGGACAGACGTGGTGGGCAAAGGACCTTTCAGAACATCTTGACCAAGCTGCTGGCTGCTGAGCAGGTACTGTTGGAGAGAGGTAATTCTGTGTACAGAGGCTGTGTAGAGTGGTTGGAAACAGTATAGGCTTTGGTGCCAAGCTGTCTAGATCTGAATCTCAGCTCTGCTACTCACTAGCAGTGACTTTATATAAGTTCCTTAACTTTTCTGTGCCTCAGTTCCCTAATCTCTAAAATGGCGATAATAATAGCATCTACCTCATTGGGTTGTCTAAGGATTAAGTATGTTGATGTATATCATTTGGAAAAGTGTCAGGCACATAGTAAGAACAATGTAAATGTCAATTCTGACTCATAGTGACCCCCATTGAGTTTCCAAGGCAGTAAATCTTTACAGAAGCAGATTGCCCCATCTTCCTTCTGCTGAGCAGCTGGGGGTTTTGAATTGTCAGCCTTCGGATTAGCAGTCAGATACCGTAGGCACTTCACCACCAGAGCGCATATAAACATTGCCTGTTATTATTCTGTATAGGGAGAGAGAATATTAATAAAATGTTTGTGAAAAAGGAATTAAGAAGTCTTGGTGATGTGGAAAAGTCTAAGGTGATTCCAAGGTTTCAAGCTCATGTACTGGGGAGTATTAGAGTTGAGGAAAAAGCAAGCTTAGATTCGGATAATTTGAATTTGAGAGGATTGATCATATAGTGTCAGAGATATAGGACTTGAGATAATGGACTGGAATTAGGGACCTGAGCATCACTAAGAAAGGTGAAGTTGAGAGGTAGGGAAGTTCACTAAGAGAAAATGTAACTTAATTTATACCCAATATTTTATACGTGTTCTTATTTCATTCTATAACTCTTTAAGGTAGTTACTATTTACTCTCATTTTAAAGCTGAATAATGAACTAGTGAGGTTTAATAACTTGTTTGAGATTATATAGCAGGTAGTAGATTAGTTAGAATTTGGATTCATCTATTCATTTATCCAGCCAGTGGAAATTGATTGTTTGTGCATATGGGCTGGGCATAGTACTAGATACTAAAGGTTGAGAAAGGAATGAAGCCTGGTCTGATCCTCAAGGGCAGTAGAACACAGGTCTGTTGTCAAAGTTCAGGCTGTTCTCCTACACCACACTGCATGTGTTTTTTGCATATCTTATTCCCCACGTCTCCAGAAAGTTTGAATGGAAAGAAAAGTGGGTAAACCATGGGGAACAAAGATTTTTGTTTTTTATTCATCTGTTCATTCCTTCATTAAAGTATATGTGTTAAAATATTCCAAATCCAAATAGTGTTATTTATGTAATGTCTCTGTATTACTTTTACCTTGCCAAGAAGTACACTTCCACTGAGCCTTTGTTGGGTTCTGGGCAGTTGTGATTTCCCCCATTATAAAAAAAAAGACATGTCTAAATGGTTAAGCAGTGTACCTATGGTTATTTGGCCAAATGGTAACTTGTTCTGCCAAGTGCAGAAATTCAGGTCTCTTGACCCATTTTACGACAAAAAGAGCTACCATTCTTTTTAGCTTTCTTGGGAAAAGAAGGTTGAGGGGTAAGGGTATGGGAGTAGGGATTAAATGATAGACTTCTTATCTGTGAAGGGTATTTCTACAGTCCTCAGTCTCCACTGAAAACCCTGTAAGATGCAGTAGGCTGAAAGCATACCAGGATGACACATTAAAGAAAAAAACTTCCTTGTTGACAGGGGGGTGTGAGACTAGAGGGAGAATGTGAGAAGGCTGTGGCTTTATCTTTTCTGGGATCTTTTAGAATTAGAGGAACTGTTAGGTTGTGAGTTAACTCCATTGAGAAAATCTGAAGGATGAGAGAACATCATCACAGAACATCAACTCTTTATGAGAATATCCACTTCTTTTCTTTTGTTCTGTCTCTACTTTCCATCCTTTGCTGTTCTCTATCCAAAATATTTATGAATTAAGCTTCTCTATGTTAGTAGCTCTGAGCTAGAAGCTGTATATACTAAGACCATTGCACTCACCTAATCCCTGCTGTAGTTTCATAGCTGCCAATTTAAGACAGACACAAGAATATAGTCAAGATTTTGAATGTATATGTACTCAGCTTGACAATATCAAACACAAACTGTCCATTCAAGTCAAACTGTTGGAGCTGGGTGGAGAGGGAAGCGAGAATCAGATGGTGACCTCCTTTCCCACCTCACTCATAGATATATGCTCCAACCCAGTCCTCCCATAATCCCTTCCTAGACATCCCAGGAGTTTGTGGAGAAACTGACTAAGCGACTAAAAAGACATCCGGAGGAGACAGGAGGCTTCCAGGAGGCACCGCTGGCTTATGATGCCATCTGGGCCTTGGCATTGGCCTTGAACAAGACATCCGGAGGTGGTGGCCGCTCGGGTGTGCGCTTGGAGGACTTCAACTATAACAACCAGACCATTACCGACCAAATCTACCGGGCAATGAACTCCTCATCCTTCGAGGGTGTCTCTGTGAGTTACAGCAACTTCTTTTACACTCACCTGTCCTTCCATAGAGAGAAATTGCCTTAGAGGCTCTTTCTCCTGGAGACATGCATTCTGTTTCTCTCAGCTGCCTTCTGCAGTAATCAGTTTCAGGCCAAGGGAGTAGGGACCCCCAAGCCAGGAAACTCCACAAAAGTCTAGAAAGAAAAAAAAACAAAACTGGTATATTCTGTTTCTTTCAACCTCTTCCCTCATTTCTTTTCAAACCAGTCTGGATATTTGTGAGTCAGATGAGAATCACAGAATTTTAAAAGAGATATTCTGAAAGATCATCTCTTTATTCCTTGCAAAGTGGGAAAATTAGTGCCATGAGAGATTTAGTGACTTGCTTAGGTCACATAGCCAGAAGCCAGGTCTCCTGGCACTCTGTCTGGGGACTTTTCCTATTCAAATCTCACTGACAAGGTTTCTTCTCAAAAGAATAATGTTTCTGAAATCTAGGGTATGGGCATCTGGGGTATGTCCTATATGCAGGCAAGTGCCATAAATAGCACTCATTCAGAAGCTCAATTACATCAAAAACATAAAGATCGAAAGAGTCCCTAATGTTCCCTTTTCTCTCTTGCTTTCAAACTCTTTGCTTTCCACCAAATGTTTACCTCCCTCAGGGCCATGTGGTGTTTGATGCCAGCGGCTCTCGGATGGCATGGACACTTATTGAACAGCTACAAGGTGAGTGTGGGGGCATGAAGGGGTGGGTATGGTAGGGGGGCCTGTCTGGGACTGGCATAGGACCCACGTCTGACAGGAGAACACCCAGAGACATCATAAGATTGCTTTGGTACCTTCTCCCCTTCTCTTGCAACTGTGTTCATCAAACTTCTAAATAATAATACAGTTATGTGTCACTTAACATCCATGATATGTTCTGTGAAATAGGATATTATATAATTTGGATGTGTAAACAAAACACTATATTAAAACCTTAAGGAAGCCCGATTCTGGTTCTCCTCATCACTGCTGCTGGAGCTGCTGGCAGAGGCTAGAGCATCAGGCTTGCTGTTCCCCCTCCTGAGCAGCAGAAGCAATGGGGCCCCACAGCCATTGCAGATGCCTGCCCTCCAGACAGAGCCTGAGAGCCTGTGCCCAGACCCATGTCCTCTGTCTGTATCCCACCTGTGGCCCAGTGCTGCAAGAGTCTGCATTTGAGGTCTGTAAAACCATTAGAGGGAAATAATAAACTGCAGGACAGCTGTTTTCCCTTTCTATTAAAAAAAAAATCTTATGGGACCCCACAGTCATACATGTAGGACATAGGTGCAGTTGGACATTATCCAAATGGACATTAAATGATGCATACCTGTACAAAAAAAAAAACTTAGGTAGGGTTATGTCTCCTTGAGTTCAATGGTTGTGTTCTTGAATAGGAGGATGCAAATTGAAAACAACTGTTTTCTGTTTCCCAATGAATTATGTCTTAGTTTCCTATTGCTGCTATAACAGAAATACCACAAGTAGATGTCTTTAAAGAGCAGAAATTTATTTTCTCACAATCCTGGTGGCTAAAAGTCCAAATTAGAGTCTTGGCCGTGTCTATTTCCTTCCTTGTTGTTATTCTGGGACATTCCTTGATTCTTGGAGATCTTCACATGGTGTCTGTCTTCCCAATATGTAATTGCCCTTGCATCTAATCTAGCAGAAGTGATTAGGCTTCATTCACATAGCAAAGAAAACCCTATTCCCAAATAGGATTATATCCACAGGTATAAAACCAAAAAAAAAAAAAAAAAAACTTCACTGCTGTCAAGTCATTTCCAACTTTCCGACTCATAATGACCCCTCCTTGGGTTTCCAAGACGGTATCTCTATGGAAATAGATTGCCCATTTTTTCAAGGAGTGGCTGGTGGATTTGAACCACTAGCCTTTTGGTTAGCAGTCAAATGCCTTAGATGCTATGCCACCAGAGGTCCCTCCACAGGTATCAGGGTTAGATTTCTAACACATATTTTAGGGGACCAATTCAATCCATAACCCCTTGGATTTTAACTTAAGCAATTCCCCTTGGTTGGGTTGAGTGGAAAGGTTAATGACCTGTCAATGCATACTTATAGACTCAAGGAAAGTTGAATCTAGGAAACCTGTTATTTTTTAAAGGGAATCCATTTAATTTCCTTGCTATATAAACAATAACTCCTAATTTATTTATAGTAGGATAGTTTGTCTTTTCTAGTTTGTATTTTCTTAAAAGTTGGCAGTCTTATGTATTTGAAAAACTTCTATGAGTCAACTTTTCAGTTCCACCCCCACTTGTGGCCTCTTATAGCACTGCCAAGAAAGCCAGTTCTTGGCCTCCTGTGAAAGGTTTCTTTCTTCCCTTCTCCACACCTCCCACATCCTCTCAGATCTTCTTTGTATCCAGAACAAGAGGAAATGGACTTCAGCCATGGTGGAAAGGGTGTGAGTTGGCTCTTTAAGGAAAAGTTATAATAACTAGGTTAGTTCCATTCTGGAACAGAAATGTTAGGAATGACTGAATTTTATTTAGTGGTTCTTTAAGAGGCAGATTTAAGTTATCCAAGGAATTAAAACTCAAGCCAATGAAAGAGAGGGAAGAGAGATTTCTAAAATTAAGATGAAAGCCACTGGGAAAATACATCCTGTGATTCTGTCTATCATGAGAGGGAGAATAAACAGAAATATGTTTAAAGCTTTAACAACATGAACCAATGTGAGAGACATCTTGTAGGGAGAGGTGTGAGGCAGAGAAATGGGTGGCAGACATACAGTAGAGCTTTCCTTTCTGAAGGATTTTAAATACATAAGATACTTTTTGTAATCTGAGTTGCCTAGGGAACTACCTTACATTGCTTTTAAGTCAGGTTGCCAATTTAGGCATCCCCTCTGAGGTCCTGGTTTGCATCCTTTAGGGTTCAGGTAAAGGTAAAATCAGATGGAGCCAGGAAAAGTGGCTTTAGGGGAATAGGAAGTATAGAACGCCTGGGAACAACTCTTCCTCTGCCCATGGTCCCTCCTTCTACTGTCCTCTACCCAGGTGGCAGCTATAAGAAGATTGGCTACTATGACAGCACCAAGGATGATCTCTCCTGGTCCAAAATGGACAAATGGATTGGTAAGTGGATTCTGTTCATATTTTCTTTCAACTCCTTTGAATAACCCAGGAAAAAAGGGTCATCCATTTGAATAAGGGTAGAATGGGGCCTATCATTAGATTGGAATATGGCATGGGCTGGGTTAAAAGACACTGACTACAACCTCCAAGACGTGGGTAGGGGAAGCTGGTGTATTCAGAGAGGGAATAGGTGGTGGGTAGCAATGTGCTATTAAAAGTAGTATATTGCTGGGGTAACTGGGAATTAGAGGTAGGGGGTGGGAAATGGAAACTCCATTTGGGTTTCCCAGATGTCCTGGTGCCTTGATATATCTGAACCAGCTACTTCAAGCCTAGAGCTGCCTCTTTGTTTTTGTCAGGAAAACAGTTGCTTAAGCTATGGGAGGGCAGAATCTTCTGCTAAATGTGCTTTTTAATGAGGGAAAGGAAGCAATTGTTCCGTGTATACTTAGATGGATTAAATAACAGGAAATAGGAAAGGTAATGAAGGTGGATAAAAGACAGGACCTAAGGATAAAATGTACTCAGTCCCCTGGGTGGCACAAATGGTTATGGTTGGCAATTTGAGTTTCTTCAAGGGCACCTTGAAAGAAAAGCCTGGCAGTCTACGCCCCAAAAATCAGCCATTGATAACCCTATGGAGCAGAGTTCTGCTGTGGGACACATGGGGTTGTTGTGAGTTGGATCAACTCCATGGTAACTGGGTTTTGTTTGTTTGTTTACTGATCAATATGATAAATAGAGGGATTGGAAGGATGGAGGGGAGGCTCAGTCATTGAAGATAGATGCCATCTTCCAGCACTGCTTGAGTTTGAATCTTTTTTTTTTTGTTATTGTTAATAATTTGAATTTAGGACAGTGTTCTGCACTGCTATAAATGCTGCATGGCCTAAATTACATTTTTTTTTTTTTTTTAGCGAAGCAAATTATAAAAAATTTTTTTTAAACTCTACAGCAAATTTGTGCTTTCTCTTCATACAATTGAAAACACCTTTGCAACTGTCACCCTTTCAGGGTTCAAATCACAGATTAGATTTTTAAATTTTTTTTGGCCCAAGGTTAGGAGGCCAGACTCGATACTTGAACTACTTTAAGATCCTTTAGCTTTATGATTCTATAACTGTATTCTGCAGCTTTTGATTTGGGATATAAGAGACTACATAAAATTAGTCCCTCAGCTATCTCCTTCTTCTCCCTCCCTTTGCTAAAATAAAGACAGAATAATAAAAAGGACACAGAATAATAAAAAAAAAAAAGCCTCTACAACTTTGGTGATACACTTCAGCATTTCCCACCCTCTGGGTAGAACATTTGCTGTGTTTCGCTATCTCATTTCTGATTGCTTCATAAAAGCCTCCATGTCAGTAAGCATTCCATCTACAACAGCCCCTGTTCAGTGGCACTAGATCTCATGTCCTCAGAGGCAAGGATGAGAATGTCTGTTAGCTCCCTTGTACTTCATCCTTTTCTCCTACCCCGCCTTCATTCGTTTTTCCTCCTCCTTTTCTCCTTCCCTTCCCCTACTCTCCTCTGTGTCATGCAGGAGGGTCCCCCCCAGCTGACCAGACCTTGGTCATCAAGACATTCCGCTTCCTGTCACAGAAACTCTTTATCTCCGTCTCAGTTCTCTCCAGCCTGGGCATTGTCCTAGCTGTTGTCTGTCTGTCCTTTAACATCTACAACTCCCATGTCCGGTAAGTTTTCTTCTGTCCTGTCTGCCTCCCTGAGATAATGACCATGCCCCTTGAAGTTCCCTTCAGAAGTAGAGAAAGAAGTGAGCGAACACTAGAGTCCCTCCTAAGGCTATGTCTCATGAAGTTTTTCATTCTGACTTAGTGCTTTTCCTGTGACCACTGAGGATAGAGGGGTAGGGGGAAATGAGATATTACTCCTGTCCCTGCCACCAAATAGCTAACTGGAAAAAAAATTCCTTTGGGGTTAAGCACTGGACTAACCAGTGGCTAACCATCACTGAAAGGTTGTTGGTTCAAACCCATCCAGAGGGGCCTTGGAAGTAAGACCTGGCAATCTGCTTCCAAATGGTCACAGCCTTGAAAATTGTATGGAGTGTAGTTTTATTCTGCACACATGGGGTTGTCATGCATTGAGATCAACTCAGTGGCACCTGACAACAACATGGAAGTCATGGGCTCTGAGTAGAGTGCATGCCAGAGGGGTTCCTGTGTTGCTGGCAAGCCTTTTGGAGCTCTACCTCTAACCTCCTCCCAGAGCTGATCTCAAGACTCTGCTCCTGCTCCAAGCCTGTCTTCCTTTAGTCCTGTAGCCCTGAGGTTGGGGTTAGGCCATTGTACAGCATTTGGAGAGCTGAGCTTTCCAGGAGAAGAGAGATAACTTTGCTCTTTCCCCCTCTCCCACCCTCCCACCTCTACCTTAGTTATATCCAGAACTCACAGCCCAACCTGAACAATCTGACTGCTGTGGGCTGCTCACTGGCGTTAGCTGCTGTCTTCCCCCTTGGGCTGGATGGTTACCACATCGGGAGAAACCATTTCCCCTTTGTCTGCCAGGTGAGAAAGAGGTGGGCAAGCTTTGCAAAATGTGGCTCTTCAGTCCCCCCTCAGGAACATCTTTCATGATTTATGGTTCCCTTCCCTTCCTTCTTTACATTTCCTCACTATTGTCCCCATTCCTTCCTTCTAGCTGGTCTCTGTCTGGCTCTGTCCCTTTTTTCTGTGCCTCCAAACCTTGTTCATTCTGTGGTTCAGTTGTCTGTTCCAGGGTTGCCATGACATGCCTTCCAGAGAAGAGGAGGGAGGTATTGAAGATGAAGGAAGGGGGTGTGATCAAAGAACTTCTGAACAATGGTGGCTTGTCTGTGGTGTGGGGGCACAGAACCAGCACTGCAGACTTCCTGTGGGAGCTGGGGTTTGGAAGGATGGAGGCAGAGAACTAAACCGACAGCTGTGGGAGTTGCACAGAAGGGACCACTGACACACAGGGAAGAGGGCCTCTGGGATGCTTAGGACATGGAAGGTTCTGGGGTGTGGGAAAAGGCTGGCGTTTTGCACAGCAGTGTGATATTTGTGTGGTTCTCTATTATGCTTGTGGGAAACACGTACCCTCTCCCCTATTTGTACCCTTCCTCACTGCCTCTCTTTCCTCTGACCTGTGCTTGTCCTCATCATGCACATGGCCTTTGCACACACATGCATATCAGCAGGAGTTACCTGTTCCCAAACAGACACAAATCTGAATGTAGTGGGAGAGGCAGATCTACAGTTCACTCTGAGAGATCCCAGCATAGGACCTGCACTAAGTGCTGGGGGAGCAAAGAAGAGAAAACAGCTCCCAGTCAGTGGTTGGGCAGCCCTCACAAAGGAGGTGGCATTAGAATCTCAGAGGGTGCATGGGATTTTGTCAGCTGGAGAAACAGAAACACAAGAGACTTGAGCATGGCTGGAGCACGGGGGCAGGTGGGGGTGACTGGGAGAGGAACCTGGAAAGGTAGTTGGGACCATGTAGGCACTGAGGAGCAATCAGAGGTGTTTGACCAGTAGAACCAGGAGATTTTAACAAGATCATATGATAGAAGATGGGTGGGAGGAATTGTTGACAGTAGAGAGACTAGCCTCCTAATTTCCCCCTGTAGGGTATGTCATCTGTTCCCTGCTCACACTTCCCACTATAGCCCTGCCCTGTTCTGCCCATGCCCTCTCTCCTTTTCTAGGCACGCCTCTGGCTCCTGGGCCTGGGCTTCAGTCTGGGCTATGGCTCCATGTTCACCAAGATCTGGTGGGTCCACACGGTCTTTACAAAGAAGGAGGAAAAGAAGGAGTGGAGGAAGGTGAGCTTCTTCTCATTCCTCAGTCCCCACCTCTGGGGAATAACTTAGGTTTTCTGTGCTCAGAGGGTTTTCTTCTGACATGCCTGTCTGTACTCCATGTGTTTGCCAAGACCCTGGAACCCTGGAAGTTGTACGCCACAGTTGGCCTGCTGGTGGGCATGGACGTCCTCACTCTTGCCATCTGGCAGATTGTGGATCCTTTGCACCGAACCATTGAGGTACTACTTGAACAGAGGTGCTGGGGTCCAGAGGCTGAGCAGAGCTCACTGGTAGTCAGGGTGTGGGAACTGCATGTGGTCTTGAGGAATAAAGCTGCTCCATGAGAGAGTGCTTCCTAACCTTCTGTATATCAGCAGCTCTTCCCCTCTTTCCTTCTAGAAGGGGCCTAGAGGCCTCTGGATTCATGTGAAGAAAGGGAAGATGTGGTAGAATTCTGGTAAAGCTGTGTAGAATTCCTAGGCATCCTGGAAAGTGGAGAACAAGCACTTTAGTGTGTTTCATAAAATGCTCCAGGCCTAGGGTGAGACTTGCCATCAGTACTGAGGGTCTAATAGGAAGGAGAGAGAGAGTTGGGGAGAGTGGGAGAGGATGACAGCTATCTTTCCTGTGGCCCTATTTCTCCCTTAGACTTTCGCTAAGGAAGAGCCAAAGGAAGACATTGATGTTTCTATCCTGCCCCAACTTGAGCACTGCAGCTCCAAGAAGATGAACACTTGGCTTGGTGTGTGAGATGTGGCGGATGGAAGGGAACAATGCAGCAAACGCATGAGGGTGGGCAAGGACAGTAGGTTTGGAGGGAGAGGGGTCTTTGGGAAAGCAGGAAGAGAGCTCATGCCAACCCGGTTTGAAGTCGTCCTCTTTGCCATAGCATGAGTCTTTTATGAGAATAGGGGAGAGTTGGTTGTTTGCTGTGAGGTCCAAATCAGGGATGAAGCAGAACCTGCATTCATCAGAGGGACTATGGGAATGATCCCCACCCCTGTCCCTTGACCTGACCATCTATCTGGTCAGCTCCTTAGAGAAAGACTAGGATTTGGGCCCTCTTTGTTTTCATCCATAGCAACCCTATGCTCAGCCATCTTTCCACCTGGAGGGTAAATGGGTGAGACATTGTGTGTGGCTCAGGGTGACCCATTCCCAGCTGTTCAACAGGTCTTTGCCTGGCTTATAGCTGCTCATGGCCATCATCTTCCTCTGTGAAAGTTGGCTCCTTATCTGTGGAGGAAGTGGTGAGGGCTGGGTAGGTTGAGTGAATGTTAGGTTGGAGGCAGGGCACAAGGAATGCAGAGAGGGGTATGCTAGGTCAGAGGGGTTAGATTGGAGAGGAAGTCCCCTTTTCCATGGTGGAGCTATAACAAGGAGTGTCAGTGGCTTGAGATTGCTCATGACTTATTGTGCAGGGAGAGTTTTAGGAACTCAACAGCAAACCTGCAAAGATAAAGAGCAAAGAGAGGATAGGGACTGAGTGAAGGAGCTGATGAGATCCTATTGCCCATGTGCCCCTTTCTTGCCTTCTTAGGTATTTTCTATGGTTACAAGGGGCTGCTGCTGCTGCTGGGAATCTTCCTTGCTTATGAGACCAAGAGTGTGTCCACCGAGAAGATCAATGACCACCGGGCAGTGGGCATGGCCATCTACAATGTGGCGGTGAGCTGCCCAAACACCTGGCTTTTGACCTCATTGACTGACTGTAGCAGCCACATGTGCTAAGCTGGGGAGAATCAGGAGGTCTGGGATCAGCTGCATGCATTAAAAAGTTGTTAATGCCTCAGATTTGTAAAGCACTTTATGGTTCATAAAGCACATTACAAGCAATGTTTCATTAATCTTCATGTAACCACCTGTTGTTGTTGTTATGTGCCGTTGAGTAGAACCTGACTCACAGCAACCCCTCCTGGGGTTTCCAACATGGTATCACTACAGAATTAGATTGCCCAACCTTCCTTCTGAGGAGCTGCTGGTGGGTTTGAACTGCTAGCTTTCTGGTTAGCAGTCAAGTGCCACCTAATGAGGTTGATATTAGTATACCCGTTTTGTAGATGAGGAAACAAACACTGAAGTTAGATTGCTTGTCCATGGTCCACACGCTGAGATCTGGAGTCTGAATGGAGGTTTTTGGCCTATTTATTCCATTCTGCTCAGGTATCTCTAGTGACTGTGTATATAGAGAGCCTTAGAGTTCTTGCCTTGAGGGAGGGATTGACCTAGAGCTAGAAATTGATTTGGGACAATCTGAATTGAGGATGATCTTGAACTTGTTTCCTTTTCAAATGAATTGACCACCAGAAAACTGTCCTCAGAGCCCCTCTATTGGGTAAAGAGATCCCGGGATCTTGTCTAAACCTGTAGACCTGAGCCTCCACAAACACTCTGTCCCTCCAGGTCCTGTGCCTCATCACCGCCCCCGTCACCATGATTCTCTCCAGCCAGCAGGATGCAGCCTTTGCCTTCGCCTCTCTTGCCATCGTCTTCTCTTCCTATATTACTCTGGTTGTGCTCTTTGTGCCCAAGGTGAGGCTCTGGGTTAGCTCTCACCCTCTCCGGTTCCTTATCTGCTCTGTCCCTTCTTCCCTAGTTTCTGTTCCTCTGCCCTTCCCTGCCCCTTCTTTCCATATCTTCCTTTGTTGTAGACCTGATTTACCCCTCCTAATTTTCATCCCCTCAAATTCTAACCCATTGCCTGCTAATTTTTGACTCCATCACTGTTTGGCCGCCCCATGCCCCAAACAATTGCCCCAGATGCGCAGATTGATCACTCGAGGGGAATGGCAGTCTGAAGCACAGGACACCATGAAGACAGGATCATCAACTAACAACAATGAGGAGGAGAAGTCCCGGCTCTTGGAGAAGGAGAACCGTGAACTGGAAAAGATCATTGCTGAGGTATGCGTGTGCCGGGAGGGTGAAGTGGTGGAGGGCCCAGGAGGGCCCATCTTGTATGTTGGGGTTTTCTGAAGCAGAGCTTGAGATAGCTTGAGATTGCTCATGACTTATTGTGCAGGGAAGGTTTTAGGAACTCAAGAGCAAACCTGCAAGTAGGGGAGTGGACCAGGATAGGGAAGGGGAGGGGTCCAATGAGGATTCAGTCTCAGGTAAAATCTAGTGTTAGCCTGACCTCGTGCCTGGGTAGGAGCTCTAGAGCATGACTCAACTGCTGACGACCCTTTGAGGAAGGACGCCAGCCTTAAACAGGCTTGGGGGGCAGTTGTGAGCCATTAGCAAAGCAGCCAACACTCCCTGGAGGTGGATGGTGAGTCCATTGCCCTGCAAAGGGAATCTGGGTGAGCATCCCCATGTCCACAGCACAAAGACTGTAGTTAGGGGTCAGTTGGCTTTGCAAAGAAGTGTATGATTTATTAGAACTTTTCTCCCTTCTCTCATTTTCTCCTCTTGTTTTCTTCCATCATATTTTTCCAATCTCATTTTTTCTACTGGTTCCCCCATTCTGTTCTTTTGGCTTTCCTTGAACCTTTCCTAATTCCTCCTTTTAATTTTTTCTGTCCATCTACTCCTGTATCTTGCTCACACATTCTCCCATGCCATTTCCACTCTCCCTCCTCCCTGCCCCCTTATCACTCCCATCCTCCCACTCTCTCAATTGTTTTTCTTCCTCCAGAAAGAGGAGCGAGTCTCTGAACTGCGCCATCAGCTCCAGTCTCGGCAGCAGCTCCGCTCCCGACGCCACCCGCCAACACCTCCGGACCCCTCTGGGAGCCTTCCCAGGGGCCCTTCTGAGCCCCCTGACCGGCTTAGCTGTGATGGGAGTCGGGTTCATTTGCTTTACAAGTGAGGGAGGTGTGAAGGAGGACAGGCCAGTGGGGGTGGGCGAGGGATGAGGGGAGGGGTGAGGGACTCAGGAGGAGCAGGGGATCCTTATCCCCAGTGAGGAAAGACATGCTATCCAATCTCATCACTTGTAAATACATAATCCTGTGTGAGCCCTGGGGTTACCTATGTCTCCAGTACTCTGGGAAACAGACCTTTTCTCCCTTAGTCATTAATGTAATTTTCTATCACTGCTTCATAATTTACTTTGTACCTTGCTAAAGCTGCTCACTCACTGACTTCTCAGCAACCTCACTACATCGTTCTCTTCTCATATAGCACTCCTGTCTAGTTACCATGGCATCTCCCAAAGCAACCTTTGCCTTTGTGCTCTGCTTCCATCCAGCAGGGGTCTTCCCACAAGTGCTCTTTCACCCCAACAGGGCCCTCACCTGTCTATCACCATCACCATCACCTTCCATCCTACTTGCCCCTCTGCACATTCCCTAAGTTTGTCCCCCTGACTTTTGTATCTTCTGGGGATTCATTCTTTGTGCCAAGGCTCACATGCTCCTTCCCTCTGCTCTTTGCATGCTTGCACTCCCAACACACATGCATTCTTCTCCTCTTTGTTCCCACCAGACATACTCACGTGCACATGTGCTTTTCACATATGCTGCCTGCAGTCACATGAACTCCCTGCAAACCTTCCAGTCATAGCTATGTGTGCTTCTTGTGTGGTCACAGGTATTCCTTCGTGTGTATTTGGGTAGACGTGTGCAATTTCTCTAACATGCTTAGTCATATCTTCCCTACCTGCACTCATCCATGTGTATCTATGTATTTCCCTATGTACCCTCATGGTACTTATGTACCTTACTTCCTCAGCACCTTAAAATCATTGTGTCTTTCCAACAGAGCCCTAGGCACCTGCTCTGCACCTTGTTATGCACTTTTCCCCAATTGTTGTTTGGTGAGGCTGTCCACACCCTCTTCTCATCACATTCAGCTTCTGCTCAAACTTTTCTCACTTTTTTGAACCCGTGTACCACTCTTAGTCCATACTCACAGTCATTCTCTCCTAAAATTGCTCCCTTTGGTTGTGTGGTTTTTGGGGGCATTGAGGAAGGTATGGGGGCAGATTTGAGGAACTGCTTCCAGTGGATAGTTGATGAGAATTCTGACCAAAGGAAGGCACCCCTGACTGCTGGGATGGACAGACCTGTGGAGAAGGGGGTAGTGTCTCTTTCACACTGTGGTGTTTTTTTGGCAAAGGATTTCCCAAAATCCTCAATAAACCGGTGAACAGTGTGACTCAGCACCTTGTCTTCCCTCACTGCAAACAGAGCAGGCTTCAATCCAAGGAGGGAGGAATGGAGGGCTCCAAGTTAATGAAAAGGCATTGAAGTGGAGGGGTGGAAGCAGGTGTTTTATTGATCCATTGAGGGTATAGCGAGGCAAAGTATGACACAATTAGGACTATGAATAGGGAGTGGGACATTAGTGGTTAAAAGTGTGGACTCTGGAGTCAGACTGACAGGGTGTCAGACTCCATCAGATACAAAAAGTTCCCAAATCTCTGTATCTCTTGTCCTCATCTGTGTGGTGGTCCCTGGGTGGTAGAAACAAGCTCTCGACTACTGGCTGAAAGGTTGATGGTTCAAACTTACACAGAGGCACCTTGGAAGACAGGCCTGGTGATTTTTTTTTTTTTTTAATTTTTTATTGTGTTTTGGGTGAAAGTTTACAGAGCAAATTCACTTTCCATATAGCAGCTCACATATACT
Organism: Orycteropus afer afer; assembly: GCF_000298275.1. Classification (NCBI taxonomy): domain Eukaryota; kingdom Metazoa; phylum Chordata; class Mammalia; order Tubulidentata; family Orycteropodidae; genus Orycteropus; species Orycteropus afer. The sequence continues at coordinate 3,549,946 of NW_006921881.1, forward strand.
TCGACTCATGACATTGACTGAAGTTTCCCACAATCAAACAGCTACCCTCCCACTTCCTCCCCACAGTTACCTCTTCCCTGTGTCCTTCCCTTTTATGTACTTCTGCGCCTGAGCTGTCTCCTTGTGCGTACACAGCCCTTTTAATCTCCCATGATTGATCTCTGAAAGGAGTGTATTTACCTAATGTAAATGTTCAGCTCATATGCCTGCTGGTGATCTACTTTTGAAAGGTCACAGCCTTGAAAATTGTGGAGCAGTTCTACTCTGCACACATTGGTTCATTATGAGTCAGAATTAATGGCAGCTAATAACATCTGTAGGAGCTCTGGTAGCATAAGAGATAGCAAGTCTAAGGCACTTGACTGCTAACCAGAAAGCTGGCGGTTCAAACCCTCTAGCCACTTCTCGGAAGGAAGGTTGGGCAATCTACTTCTGTATTGATACCGCCTCAGAAACACAAGGAGGGGTCGCTGTGAATCGGGTTCGACTCGACGGCACACAACAATAACATCTGTACAGATGTGGTAATAATGCTAATAATAATAAGAGCAGCAGCACCTTCTATAGAATGCATGTAAGGATTAGATTAAACATACATTCAGATGTTTAGACCAGTGCTTAGCCTGTAATATACGTTGGGTGAATATTGTCTGCTGTCACTACTATTTTAATAAGAATTCACTGATAAGGATAGGTACATGTTGGGAGCCAAGAGCATGAGGCTGAGCAGATGTGAGGATTCTCCTTTCTAGGAACTGAAAAAAAAATAAGAGTCATTCCAACCTTTAAAGTCTTTGCCTACATGCTTTGGGCATCTTGGAAAGAATTGTCTAGCAGAATGAAAGTAAGTATTGAATGACCAAAGGAGAAAACACTGAGGTATTTTATAATTCTTTATCTTCTTGAAGAAGTGTTTTTTTTTAAAAAAAAAAAAAAAAAACTTTTTTCCTTTGGCACTGATTTTTAAGTGACTCACCTTTTTTTTTTTTTTTTTGCAAGAGAGCTAGCTGTAAGGGTTGGATGGGCCTTATCATTTCATCATCTTGTTTAAAAGCCAATTTCTGAAGTTCTATTAGACCAGTACTTGAAAAACATTCCATTGTGATTATCCACCTTGGACCAATTGAATTTGAGTTTCCCCTCTTTCCACAGTGGAATATCCTCAAAGAAGGGGCAAGAGGCCTATGAAGTAGATAAACCTGCAGTGTGGAAAGTGAGTAGTTGACTTCAGAAGCAGCAGCAGGAGCTATAGAACCACCCTGGATAGAACTTTGTTGTTATGTGCCGTCAAGTCGGCCCCGACTCATAATGACCCCTCCTTGGGTTTCCGAGGAAGTATCACTACAGAAGTAGGATAGCCCAACCTTCCTTCCAAGGAGTGGCTGGTGGGTTTGAACCACCAGCCTTCTGGTTAGCTGTCAAGTGCCTTAGGCACTATGCTACCAGAGCTCCTGGATAGAACTTTAAAGACCAAAATAATAACCTCAAACTTTCTTTGCCACTAAAACAAAAACAATCAACTGCCATTGAACCAAGTCCAACTCGGCAACCCCTCCTTGGGTTTCCGAGGCAGTATCACTATGGAAGTAGATTGCCCACCCTTCCTTCCGAGGAGTAGATGGTGGGTTTGAACCACCAGCCTTCTGGTTAGCAGTCAGTGCCTTAGGCACTATGCCTTAAATGATAAGCAGAGGGTCAGAATTTCTACTGTGACTGAGAGTGATCCAGACAGTCTGCTGTTAGGGAATGCAGGAACCAAGTCAGATGGCAGGGATGGAGAGACCTCTGATGCCACAGGATATGTTGCCAGGTGGGAGACCACCCCAGAGGGCTGGAAGGAGTTGCTTCCCTTACCACCTGTGAGGCTGACTTTGCTCTCTCCATTCCTGCCAGGGTGATCCAACTTTAGGCTTCAGATGTCTTTCTGACTGATTGCTTACTGCCCAGTAGGCATCTTAAAACAGGGCGCATCAGAGGTGATCTGTTCTGAGGAAATGGCTGTCCTTACTCACATTGTGGACTTCAGACTGCCTGCCAGACCTTGATGTTCCCACTCACCTCTAGCTTGGCCTCTTGCCTCCCTGTCCTAGTCTCACTTGCCAATACAGAGCATTTAGTGAGTACTTGGCTCCATGTTGGTTTTGTTACATCTTCAATCAATCAACAAAATGTTGATTAAGCACTTGGTATATGGCAGTTAACTCTTCTAGACACTAGGGTTACAGCAGTGAGCAAGGTAGGCTTTCATAAGACGTGTGTTCTCAAGATAGGAAGATGGATCAGTAAAGAGATAAATAAGATAGCTTTAGAGAGCAATCAGGAGAGTTGTGTATTAAGGTTCTCCAGAGGTAGAGAACCAATTGTGTGTGTGTGTGTGTGTGTATGCACACTCTAGATAGACAGATGATAGATAGATACAGAAAGATTGATTAGGACAGGCTGCCAGACTGGAAACTCAGAATTTCTTCTCTGGGAAACCTCAGTTTTTGCTATTAAAGCCTTCAGCTGATTTGATGAGGCCCACCCACATTGTGGAGGGTTATCTATTTAAAGTCAGCTGATTGTAGATGTTAACCACATCCATAACATCTAGATTCATGCTTGATTAAATAGGCACTATAGCTTAGCCACATTGACACATAAGATTAACCATCACAGCATCTTACAGTCATTAGCTGTGATGCTCAAGACAGCCCTGCAAGGAAAAGGTGTTGCATGCTCATTATCTGGCAAAGAGATTGTGGCTTAGGGAGAGGATTAATCTTGTCCAGTGTCACACAGCTAATAAGGAATATAGCCAGCATTCAAACTGGGTGTTATTAGTCATCTGTTGTATAATCTATTACTCTAACACTTACTGGCTTAAAATGACAGTAATCATTATCTCATGGTTTTTGTAGGTCAGGAATTCATATAGGGTGCTGTGAGAACAGTTTAAGGAGCTCTGGTGGTGCAGTGCCTAAGGCATTTGACTGTTAACCAGAAGGTTGGCTGTTCAAACCCACTAGCTGCTCCATGAAGGAAAGATGGGACAATCTGCTTCTGTAAAGATTTACTGCCTTGGAAACCCAGTGGGAGTCATTATTAGTTGGAACTGGCTTGATGGCAGTGAGTTTTGTTTTTTTGGAGAACAGTTTATCCCTCCTCCACAATATCTGGAAGATTTGAAGTCAGAGCTGGAGTCAGCATTCTACTTACGGAGTTTAAGGTCCTTCACTCATGTCTAAAGGTGGATACTGGCTGGCAGTTGAGACTTCATTTGGGGCTATCTGCTGGAATACATACACATGGTTTGGGATTACTCATGACAGGGTGATTGAGTTCCAAAGATGAGGGTCCCCAGAGATTGAGGGGAGAGAGCCAGCAAGAAAGAAGCTGTATGTTTTTTTCTGACAGCTTTGCAAGTCACCTAGCATCACATCTGCCATGCTCCATTTGTTGGAGTGGTCACAGAGCCCTGCCTACTTTCAAAGGGTGGGAACATAGACCCCACCTTTTGATGGGATGAATGAGATGAGATGAATATGCTGTTTGCAGCCTTTTTGGGAAAAAACAGTCTGCCAGGTCTCATATGTCTGTTCCAAATCCTCGGAGATCACCCCGGTCTATTCATTGGCGTTCAGCCTCTTAGGAGGCTTTTGGTTTCTTCTGGGTGTTTCAAGGCCACTTGTAGTTCCACACCTGCCCTTTCTGCCTGAACTGTTGAAGACAACTGTGATGGTTATGGTTAGGCCATAGATTACTTAGTGACTTGGCAGATACTATGTAATCATCTTCCATTTTGTGATCTGACCGAGTTACAAATCAGATGAAAGGAGAGTTTCCTTGGGTGTGTGGCCCGTATCCAGTATATATGGATGGTCTGGCAAAGTTCTTTCTTAATCTTGCATCCAAATCATCATCCTCTGACTTCTGTTTTTTGGGACATGAGCCAGTAACCTGCTGCCTTACCTGCAAATTTTGGGATTCACCAGCTCCTCCAACCATATGAGTCAGGGGAAGCCCCCAGCCTGATGTCTGACCCATAGATTTGGAACTTGCTAGCCTTCACAAGTGCATGAATTATTTCCTTGAAATATATTTTTATATTCACTCCACTGGTTTTGCTTCTCTAGAGAACCCAGCTTAGGCATTTGGTACTAAGTGTGGCTCTGGAGGAACAAAAATCATAAGGATGGGTTTTCTGAATTGGTTCTCAAGTCTGGCTAGTCTTAAAGTGCTGCTGCTGCTGACTCCGTCTCCAATAGAAAAGAGCATGCTGCTACTCTGTGGCATGAGGTGGCAATGGAAATTGTAAAATATCACCACCAGTGGATCACGTATTTGTGAGAAGCAAAGCTCTGATTGTGTATTTGATACTTCTCTACAATTTTGTCAGAATGAGAAGTATAAGGAAGATGCTTGGTTTGTCCTATTTTCACTAGAAAAAGTGGTGAAAGGGGTGAGCTCAGAGCTTCAGAGTCACAGTTGTCCCACATACAAGATCTGAAAGTTGCTACTTGTGCCCTGAAAGAAAGCCTTATTTCTTGTAATAACAGAGCTGATATTGCTAAAAACTAAACTCAGAGTCTTACTTAAGAGTGGCTGAATTACAATGCCAATTGAATTTCCAACCTCAAATGGTTTCAGAAATTAAAGTGAGGGCATTGATTGGGAAGAAATGGGATCCTGAAACTTGGGATGTGACATGGGCATATAAGTGACTATGAGTCCCTAAATTCCATTGAATCACTCTTTCCAACAGAATCAGCCCTCTTACTCCCATCTGAAGAGGTTATTCCATCTTTATCTGCTAAGCCACCTTCCCCAGTAAAACCATTATCCCTTCCACCCCTATCTGATACTAACTCAGCTGTGTCTAAGCTAGTGTCTTTGTCTGCATTATTATCTGAAGCAGATACCTTATAAGACATTTCTTAATGTCCCCAGGACTCATCCCCACCTATTTTTGCTTCTAAAGCTATAACAAGACCTAAGTCTCAGCAAGCCCCAAGAGGTAATGTACAAAGTATGAGGCGCACTACACTCCAAAAGAACTGTTTGATTTTTCTAATATATATACAAACAAAAGTTTGGGGAATATGTGTGGAAATGACTATTAAAGGTATGAGATAATGGTGCAAGGAACATGAAGTTAGATCAGTGTCAGTTTATTGTCATGGGCCCACTAAGCACAGATTGTTCATTCAGTGTTTCAGCTAGAAAGGTTAGGTAAAGGTCTAATAGTCTATTCACTTGGTTCACTGAAGCATGGATTAAGTAGTGACCTACACTAAATCAAGTCGAAATGCCAGGACTGTCTTAGTATACTATAAAAGAAGGTGTCCAAAGGCTTTGGGAAATTGGCATGTTAGAGTGGATTTGTCGAGATGGGCCGACAGGCCCACCCATGGAGTGTCAGAAGACACACCTTTTACAATGGTGAGTAACAAAGGAGCCCCAGCATCCTTGCAGACAACTATGATTGCTATTTTATGTAGGTCATATTTGACGAGGAGAACTGCCCTGAGTTCACCTAACTATAATGGAGCTGACTGGATCTTGGGTGTAGGGGCCAAGTGGTGACACTTATTTGCCGAAGACAAGGTGGCCATTGTTACCTGAATAGACAAAAAAGTCAAAGCAGGATTCAGAATAGTGTGACTTGTATGGATTTAAGGTGTTGGCTACTTAGTGATGATGTCCCTAGGAGTGAAACAGATGAGAAATCTACTAAATATTTACTTGATCTGTACAAGTGGAAGAATCCTAGGTTAAGTGAATGGCAGTCTTATCTTGAATCACCAGAATAGAATAGAGAGTCACAGCCCCTCAATCAATTCCCAGACCTGAACCACAACCCCTTGAATGAAGGAGATGACAGGTCCCCTTGGGGAAGGATCTCACTACACTACCAAAAATTTATGCTTTTAATCTTTCTCCCAGTTTAATCAGCATTGACACATTTAGCTCAATAAAAATTGTTTTCCTTGAGCATTGTGACCTTATAAAGAATTACCTATATGACTTCACACTGAACAGTTAAATCTAAAGCACACATGAGAACTCTAAGGTGCAGAGTCTACATGGTGATGTAACAGCATGAGTAAAGATAGAATAGTAACAAACTAACGTATGTAGCCAATGTCACTGAACTGTATGTGTAGAAATCATGAATGGATGTATGGTTGTATAGATTGCCGCCAAAAATTTAAAAAAAAAAAAAAAACATAGATGGATCAACAGACTTGTTGGAACAGAACAAGGGATGAAAAAAAAAAACCAAACTCACTGCCATCGAGTCGTGTCCAACTCATAGAGACCCCTCCTTGGGTTTCTGAGGCAGTATCTCTATGGAAGTATATTGCCCAACCTTCCTTCCGAGGAGTGGCTGCTGGGTTTGAACTGCCAGCCTTCTGGTTAGCAGTCAAATGCCTTAGGCACTATGCCACCAGAGCTCCTGAACAAGGGATACTACATGGTTTATAGCAGTGTTATATCCTTTTACCTTACTTATTCAATCTCTATATGGAACAAACAATCTGGGAAGCTGGACTATTGTTGTTATGTGCCTTCGAGTCAGACCTGACTCATAGCAACCCCTCCTTGGGTTTCCAAAGCAAATATCACTATGGAAGTAGATTGCCCAACCTTCCTTCCGAAGAGTGGCTGGTGGGTTTGAACTGCCAGCCTTCTGGTTAGCAGTCAAGTGCCTTAGGCACTATGCTGGACTACATGAAGAAAAATGCAACATCAGAGTTGGAGGAAGACTCATTAACCACCTGTGATATGTAGATGACACAATTTTGCTTGTTGAAAATGACTCAAAGTGCTTACTAATGAAGGTAAAAGACTAACAGCTTTCAGCATGGATTACATCTGAACACGAAGGAAATTTAAATCTTCACAACATAAACAGCATCATGATAAATGGTGAAGACACTGAATTTGCCAAGGAGTTCACTCTATTTGAATGAACAATCAGGGACCATGGAAGCAACAATCAAGAAATCAAATGTCATGTTGCACTGGTGAAATTTGTGGGAAAAGACCTCTTTACAATTCTCAACAACAAAAACGAAATGAGATATTTTAAAATTTCTTAAAAAGCAAAGCTATCATTTTGATTTCTGAGGTGTCCATGACTCAAGCTATGGTATGTTCAGTTGCCTCATATGCATGCAAAAGCTGGACAATGTGACAGGGAGACCAAGGAAGAATCGACACATTTGAATTGTGATGTTGGCAAAGAATATTGAATGTACCACGGACTGCCAAAAGAACAAACAAATCAGTCTCTGAGGAAGTATAGCAAGAATGCTCGTTAGAAGTGAGAATGGAGAGATTTTGGTGACTTACTTTGGACACATCACCAGGAGGGACTGGTCATGAGAAAGACTTGGTAAATACTTGGTAAAGTAGATGGTCAGTGAAGAAGAGGGAGACTCTTAGTGAGATTGTAGGGGAAACAGGCTTTATGAAGATGAATATGGCTACACTCTTACTTTCTGCTAGCTCACTTCTTGCTAAAGCACCCTTAATGTAACACCTGCTGGGGTGACCTTAGGGGTCTGGAGCTGTGGCATGGAGCTACCTTTGTTCACCAAAGCCATAGAAGCCCCTGCTTCACTCTCTGGAGGGTGTGGAAAGATGAACTGATCCTGCCACCACCCAGAGATGAGCCTTGTCAGTAAGTCTGCTTAATAAACTCCTATGTTGTAATCCTGGAGATGCAAGTCTTATTCATTGGTCTCTTGTCCCCCTCTATATTTGGAGACAAATTTAGAGTTACTGGTCCATGTTCAGACAGTTGACAAGCCAGACTGAAGACATGGCTAGTGGTGAAGAGGCATCCACGGGGGAAATTTTGGGTTGGTCAGCAACCTCTACGTGGGGATGTCTGGCTAGTATGCTTGATGTGAGCAGACTGCCGTGTGAGTATAGGGTCACCCTGAAAACACCAAGAAGCATACCACAGTGTACACCTTCATATGTGTGGCAAAAAGGCTAGAAGAGTGGTAGCAGCCATGGGATGGCTGCTGCTGTGGGCAGTTTGGCTGGCCACCGATGCCCAATTAGCCACAGAAGGGCATGTGACAGCACTGCAAGAGGAATTGTAATTAGGAAGGGACATGCAGCAGTCGTGTGTAGCTACAGCTGATGTTTAAAATAGCCACTTCAGAGAGCAGGATGAGCAGCAAGAGATGCCTGCCTGCAGGTTGGCAAAAACTTGGGGGGAGGAAAGTACCAAAGGCAAAGGTTAGGGGAGTGCCAATAAGATGTGATTGGAATGCAAAAACATGGAATCCTTGGGAAAGCGAGTTCAAAAGTGACTCAGAGGCTGAAGTAATTGTAGAAGAGCCTGGCTTTGTGGAGCAACCCCCTAGGGTGCTACTGCTTATTACCCATAAGATGAAAGCGACCCACAATCCAGATGACCTCAGGCAGGAGATTTGACCTGCCAGTTCTATGATAATGTGGGAATGCGCCCCCACTGAGCAGAAAGAAAAGGAGACCATTGCATTTGGCTGCTAAGGCTCAGGGCATTGGAGGTGATGATGTCTCTTTGAAAGGGGCTAAGGCAGAGAAAATAAGCAGTGTTACTACCCACCCCACTCTGTGGCAGTGTCTCCATGTTGCTTAAAACACAGGTATACACACCCTCACGGATTGGATCATCTATTGTTGCAGAAATGTGTGGCCAAATGAAGGGGACCTTCCTGGCAAGGCTGGGAAGTGGTCTTCCATAGAGGAGTTACAGGAACTAATAGAGGAGCTAGGCCTGTGCCACACCATTTATGCTGAGTATTTTGGGGGGCCAGACAATGAATTCTTTACTTCAGGGAGCAAAGCAAAGATCTTACAAGCGGCCCTCTCCTCTTTGTGTGGCATGCTGTGGTAATAATCAGCCCAGTCGCGGACCAGTAGTGGGACAGATTATAGCTGAGTTAGGTGAAACTGAGAGGGCTAGCGAGAAAGGACTGGGAGCCATGTGCATGACTGTGCCCTGCTGGATGACTGTCCAGAGGCACCTTAAAAGTAACCTGAAAGTAAATGCAGATGGATTTAGTGATGGCAGGGACAACAGAAGAAAAGACAGACAAACAATGGGCTGTTGTTTTAGTCAACCTGTGGAAAAATCTGAACCTGGAGCAACAGTATTGCCCTGTGGGTCCTACTGCCAAAAGAGAGAGTACCCCTTGCCTCCATGTGGACCCTGCCAGTCCCTAGGAACTAAGAGTGGGTCCAAGGTCACCTGCAGGTCAGAGCCTTGTAGGGGGACCAGAGGCTACACGTAGAGGTCACAATACATTAGTCAAAGACAGACAAGTACTGTGTCTGGTTAATACAGGATCAGAATGTACTCTTATCTTTGGAAACTGAGCAGTTTCAAGGCCTGTCCTTGGCAATTGACATTCTAGGGGTGGATACCCTAATGAGACTGATATTGACCACATCTGTTGGAGAATTCTGCCTGCGGGTACAGGTGATGAAAGCAATCCTGAGGGGGAATGCAGTGACCCTATCCCCACCGTGAAGAGTGATAAAACACCAGGCAATACAAATTGCCCAGAGGACATAAGAAAATCAGTGATACCGTTTTAAAACTGAAAAGGTTGGGATCCTCCAGGAAGCTCCTAGTGCTTTTAATAGCCCTGTGTGACCAATGAAGAAACCAGATGGGTCCTGGCGTATAACCGTGGACTATATGGGAGCTCAGGAGCTCTGGTAGCATAGTGCCTAAGGCACTTGACTGCTAACCAGGAGGCTGGTGGTTCAAACCCACCAGCCACTCCTCGGAAGGAAGGTTGGGCAATCTACTTCCGTAGTGATACTGCCTCGGCAACCCAAGGAGGGGTCGCCACGCCACATAACAACAACATATGGGAGCTCTGGTGGTATAGTGCCTAAGGCATTTGACTGCTAACCAGAAGGCTGGTGGTTCAAACCCACCAGCCACTTCTTCGAAGGAAGGTTGGGTAATCTACTTCCGTAGTGATAGTTCCTCGGAAACCCAAGGAGGGGTCGCTATGAGTCAGAATCAACTCGATGACAGTGAATTTGGTTTTTTGGTTTGGTTTTAGGGAACTGAATAAGGTGATTCCCCCATCCATGCTGCAGTCCCGAACCTAACATCCCTGTTAGCAACCCTTAGTAAAGACCTGGGCAACATATCATGGTGTGTTAGGCCTGGCTAATGGGTTCTTTAGCATCCCTCTAGCTCTGTGTATTCAGAACCAGTTTGTCTTCACCTGGGAGGGGCAGCAGTGCTGCCTCAGAGATATCTATACAATCTCATTTGCCATGATATGGTTGCTAAGAACCTGCCTTTTTCTTTCCCTGTCACTATGTATTGGTTTCATTGCATTGATGACATCATGTTAACTACTGAAGATGTTTCTCTGTTACAGGATTGTCTAGATGCCCTAATCACCCACCTACAGAGTATGGACTGTGAACCCCTAAAAGGTGCAGAGGCCAGGGACATTTGTAAAATTCCTAGGGGTTTTCTGGTCAGGTAAAACCTATGTGTTGCCTGAAGCCATAATCAATAAGATGCAAACTTATCCCACCCTTAGGACACCAAAAGAAATGCAGGCCTTTATGGGTCTTTTGGGGTTATTGGAGGGTATTTAAACCCAACTTGACCCAGTGCTTGAGATCAGTCTATGGACAGGTAAAAAAAAGGGGCAAAGAATAGCAACAAGCTTTTGAGAGAGCAAAAGTGTTGGTTGTGCAAGTGAAAGCACTGGGTATGATATGGGAAGGCTTGCCCTTCAGAGGGGCTCTGGTGGCTAAGTGCATAAGGCACTTGGCTGCTAACAGAAGGTCAGTAGTTCAAACCACCAGCTGGTCCACAGAAGGAAAGGGGGTAATCTACTTTTGTAAAGATTTACAGCCTTGGAAATGTAATGGGGGCCACTATGAGTTGGAATCGACTCAATGGCAGTGGGTTTGGTTTGCCCTTCAGGTTAGACATAGGCAGCACTGAGGATAGCTTTGGTTGGGCTTTGTGGCAAAATCAAGATGGAACTAAAGTCCCCCATGTTTTTTTACATTTTTAATTTTTTAAAAAATCACAGTTGTGGAAAGGGACAGAAAATTGGTACAATCTCATAGAGAAACAATTATTGGAGTCCTATAACACTCTCCACCAAGTGGAACCACTAACAGAGGAGGGAATGGTAACCCTTTGCACAGCTTTGCCCATTAATAGATGTATCAGTGTGCTGTTTTCCAAGCCATCACCAGCTATTTCCCAGACAGCTAATGGCATGCATACATGTGACAGCATAGCACCCTTTCTACCAACCTATAGTCCCAAGAGATACAAGCTGTTCTTGGTCCAGTGATGTATCAAGATGACCCCTCAGCACAGGCTAGCACATCTCTGGACCTACTTTAGCAGAGAAGGCCCATTGCAGTAGCCACCTGGTACATGAATGGCTGTAGCTGAGGCATCACTGTGGATAGTGATTGCTGTGCAAGCTCCACTGATACCATCTGGTTTGAAATTGGCTCTGGACAAAGCAGTCAATGGGCCAAATTAAGAGCTGCATGTGTGGTCATCACCCATGAGCCCTGGTCCTTAACCCTTTGTACAGACAGTTGAGCCTGTGAATTAACTGTGTGGATCAGCCAATGGCACAAGGAGCATTGGACAGTAATGGGCATGGTTCTGTGTGGGAAAGTCCTGTGGCAGTACATCTGGTCCAGCTCCAAACCTTGGAACCTAACCTGTTTTTCATGTCGCAGCATATTCATTTTTCTCTCTACCAGGGATCCAAGAAGCAAGATGCTATAGCATGAGTTAGAACAGTACATCCAGAAGGGGAAGCTGCCCACTGAATTTACCAGAAGAGCAGACATCACAGTGCCTGTGTTAGTTAGAAAATAGCCAATGAGGCAGACATAGCAGTAAAGTATAGTGATTTATGCATGTGAGAGCTGGACAATGAATAAGGAAGACCGAAGAAGAGTTGATGCTTTTGAGTTGTGGTGCTGGCGAAGAATGCTGAAAGTACCGTGGACTGCTAAAAGAACTAACAGATCTGTCCTGGAGGAAGTGCAGCCAGAATGCTCCTTGGAAGCAAGAATGGCCAGACTTCGTCTCACCTATTTTGGTCATGTTGTAAGAAGGGACCATTCCCTGGAGAAGGATGTCATGCTTGGTAGGGTGGAGGGTCGACGAAAGAGGGGGAGGCCTTCAAGGAGATGGATTGATATGGTGGCTGCGATGATGGGCTCAAGTATAGCAGTGATTGTGGGGCTGGCACGGGATCGGGCAGTGTTTCGTTCTGCTGTGCATGGGGTCGCTATGAGTTGGAAACGAACCGACGGCACTTAACAGCAACAGTACAAAATTGCACCCTGTGGTTACCCCAATGCTCAAGATGTCTGCCCCATGATCCTGGACACATACATAAGGGAACACAGCTAGCAATAGACTCACAGGTAGATTATATAAGACCTCTGCCCCAAAACCAAAAACCAAACACTGCCGTTGAGTCGGATGTGACTCATGTGACCCCCTCTTGGGTTTCCGAGGCGGTATCACTACCAAAGTAGATTGCCCAGTGTTCTTTCCAAGGAGTGGCTGGTGGGTTTGAATCGACAGCCTTCTGATTAGCAGTCAGATGCCTTAGGCACTACACCACCAGAGCTCCCAATGAGCAAACTAGACTGCTACAATGAAGGGATTACAAAAATCAAGTGTTATATATGGAATACTCCAAAGGATTGATAGTGACCAAGGTACACTCTTTACAGGTCATTATGTGCACAAATGAGTGTCTGAGAATGAGGTACAATGGAACTACCATCTGCCTTATAACCCCCAGACTGTGGGCCTCGTGGAAAGAAAGAATGATGTCCTAAAACAACAGATAGACACCCTTCCAGGCAAGGCTTCTCTGGCAGGGCAGAGCAGAGTGCTGCCTGAGGCTTTGAGGTTGATAAATTTGGTCAACACTAGGGCTTTAGCCCCATATACCAGACTGGGAGCCCCGAGTGACCCACTAGCCATGATATAAGTGATGTCACAGACCCTGGAAGCATATCTGTCCCGGTTGTTGCCAGACCGAAGTAGCATGGTCCCCTGAATGCCTCAGGACCTGGTACTGGAAAGTGGCACCATCTATTGTCATTTGTCGTGGGTTATCCCACTGGGCTGGATTGGTTACTTCACTCTTCTGAAGCTGGAGGAACTAACCAGCCTAATGTGGGAACCCACCATCCTGCTGGACTGAGTGCCTCAATGGTCATGCTTCATGTGGACTGGGATGATGGCAATAGCATGAGGGACAGAAGTGCGTCTCCTTTTCTGGCGTACAGCAAAATGGGTGACTTTACTTACAGCCCTTCAGGTGACCTCCCTGGGGCAGCATGTATGGTACACTCAGCCAGGGAAAATGCCTAAGGTAGCCGTTGTTCTCACCACCTGAGGGAAAGAAAACTATGAGTGTGATCCTAATAGAAGGAGGAGTTACCCCTCCTGGTACCTATTAAATACCTGTCTTTCTGATCATAGGTATGTCCTACTTGGCTTTCTTCCCTTCAGGGCTTCTAATGTCTTTGTAGAGTGGGTTCACAGCTTCACTGTAGTCTACTGCAAACCAACTCTTGGGTCTGTGGATAATTCCTCTTCTCAGGCTCTAAAGCATGACTTGAAATTTGGAGCTTCTGGCCAGAAATGATTGGGTAGCTGTGGGAGACATACAGGAGCCTGTCTGAGCCTCTGTGACTAAATAGGGGATAATAGGAAAGGGCTAGTACAACTTCACCTTTTCATTTTTATTTATTTATTTGGACTTTCTTCTTCACAACTTCACCTTTTTAGAGGCCCAGACTGTTGTGTCCTAGTAAGAGAACACAGTACCTCCAGGTTGTGGCCACAGGAAGGTGTTTACCACTCTGGGATACCCACCAGCCACTCCGTGGGAGAAAGATAATCTACTTTAAACCATTGGAGGTTGCTAAGAGTCGGAATAGACTCAATGGCAGTGGGTTTGTTTTTTCAGTTTTGGGATGCTTTAGGTTGGTTGGTACCCAAAAAGGAGGTGCTGGAGAAACCCTCTACTGTCTGTTTTGAACCAAGTAAACACTTGTGGGTTCTCTTGTCTTCCTCCAAGTCCCCCTGAACTCCTGTGTCCCACTGCCAATGGGTGGTAGTGCCAAATGCCACTGATTGGTTGCAGCATAAATCCTATGTAACTGTAGGATCATACCTTGTCCCTACTGGCACCTGATGAGTGTGGGGCTTTTACTTGTGGCCCTGGTTGCCATATAATTGGATAGGCACCTTAGGGTTGCCCTATGTTGCAGAGACCACAGGGAGTTTATACCAAAAACCTCTGAATTACCCCATGGTTAAAGCCAGGTGGACCAAATATAATGTTTTGGTATGTGTGGTACAGTGAATTACTCGATATGGCCCTTCTAACCATAGTCTTTGTGACTCTCATCAGGTGACTGGGTAGAACTATGTAAATGTGAGGTGCCTGTGGCCCACCAAAGGGATTGTGTAGCTTGCTGATTATGTAACTAAAGTACATAGCACCCTTGTGGGAGTGACACAGTGCAAATAAGGTGAATGGAACCCTAATGTGGGGATTAGTCAGTTTTAGCATCTTCCTAAACTTAAAATGAGCCATCCCAGAGGCAGAAAGGGGGCTGTCACTGCCATCAAGAGAGAAAACCTGGGAGTGGAACACATCCTTGGACCCAAGTTTCCTGCACTGAGATGGCAGAGACACTGTGGTAGCAGAGCCAGCAGAACCAAAGGACTGAGATGGAGTGCTGGGATTCCAGCCTGTGGAGCAAGAAGGCTAAGTGCCTTAGGGCAGGAGGCTTCCTGGTTTTGTAACACTGGCCTGAGTAGGGCAGAGGCTGAGGCCTGAGAGAAGTGTGCATGGCTAAGAAGAAGCTGTCCTATCAAAGAACTGTATCCTGAGTTATTTCTCATCCTGAATTGTAACCTGTTACTTCCCTAATAGGAGCTCTGGTGGCATAGTGCCTAAGGCACTTGTCTGCAAACCAGAAGGCTGGCGGTTCAAACCCACCAGCCACTCCTCGGAAGGAAGATTGGGCAATCTACCTCTGTAGTGATACTGCCTCGGAAACCAAGAAGGGGTCGCTGTGAGTTGGATCCAACTCCACAGCAGTGAGTTTGGTTTTTTGGCTTGGACTTTCCTAATAAACCTTTTAATCGTGAGTATTGTACATTCTCTGTGGCCATCACAACGAATTATTGAACACAGCAGAGAAGTAAAGAGTGCTCCAGGAAGGATGGTTTGTGTCAGAATTGGCAAAAAGGTTGAGTTGGAGCTTGGTGGTATGTCTGACCTCTGCCTCATAGGAATCAGTCTTGGGCTGTTGGGATTGTTTTGGATCTTCCTTCCCCCTTGCAAAATTAGAAGTCAGATGCTGATACCCTCATGCCCTTTTTGTAGCATGATTACGTTTTAAATGTTATTGTTTCTCCCTTTGGCTCCTTGAAGTGATGGGAGAAATTGAAGCTCTGAAAAATTTTATGAAACAGACTGAGTGACAGGAGAAAAACCTGAAGCTATTAGCTGTCAAAACTACCTAGATGAAGAAGGTAGTCCTCCTGAACAGACTGGTTCTACATTCTAACAGCTGCTCAAGGCAGGACATGTGCTGTAGTGAAGACAAAATGTTGTACCTATATACCAGACTACCACCAGAACATCACTGATTAGGCCACATGAAGAAGCAGATAGAGGCCTTGGATACACCTGGTGGCTGGTCTGCTGTGGCTGCCTGGTTTTTCTCCTTTCCCTCTAGCTGTTGAAGGTTCTTGCTGGGTTTTGGTCTTTTGCTGGATATAGAGTTGTTTTGCTGTGTTTGGTTGTATTACTGTTGTGGTCTGTGCCTCCAGCTACAGCAACGCTGCCTGTCCTTATCTACATAGTTATAACACCTCACCTTGGGGCTCTCAGGGACCTTGCAAAGAGGGAGGCATATCACATTGTAAGAGCTGGCCTTGAGGAGTAGACTGTAGAGGAGACAGGCTTTGCTAGGCTGTATCTGGTCACACTCTTGCTTTCCACTAGCACTGCTGCTTGCTTGCTAAATCACTCTTATGTAACACTGCTAAGATGGCCTTGGAGGTTTGGAGTCTAGGTGGAGCTTCCTTTGCTCACCAAGGCCATAAAAGTTCCTGTCTCCTTCCGGGAGGGCATGGAGAAATGAACCGTTTCTGCTGCTTCTCAGAGACCAAACTTTAATTAAGTCCCCTTAATAAGCTCCCATATCTGAAGCCTGGAGCTGCCATCTTCATTCTTTGGTCTCTCGGCCCCCTCTGTATTTGGAGGCAAATTTAGAATTACTGATCCACATTGAGACAGAGATGGATTGACATGGTGGCTGCGACAATGGGCTCAAACATAGCATTATGTGTGAGAATGGCACGGGACCAGGGAACATTTCGTTCTGTTGTACATAAAGTCACTGTGAGTCAGAATCAGCTCAATGGTGCCTAACAAGACTTGTTGTTTTGATCTATAAACTGAGGATAATAATCTCCAATTTATGAGATTGTTAGGTTGTGACAGGGTGGTGTTCATTGCCCCTTTTAACCCCTGCCAATCACTCAGTAGCGATGGGGCTTTCTGTACAAAATCAGTCTGTTTTGTGCTGTGAGTAACCATCCATATCAGCCCCTGAGAGGACTCTTTGTCCTGAAGCGAGTGGCTCTGAGGAACATGAAGATGTGGGCAGATGGGATTTGCCATCCCCTTAAGGCATTTGACTGCTAACCAGAAGGCTGGTCATTCAAACCCACCAGCCACTCCTCAGAAGGAAGATTGGGCAATATGCTTCCGTAGAGATACCACCTCGGAAACCCAAGGAGGGATTGCTATGAGTCAAATAGACTCAATGGCAATGAGTTTTTTTTTTTTTTTTTTGTGGAAGTACTGTGTTGAGTAGCAGAATAAATTTGGGGTTAGAGGTCAGTGAGGAAAAAAGGATGGAGACTAAGGGAGAGAGGACACCTGGATGCCCATAAGAGGTGCATTCAACACTCCTGTCAGTTAAAGGCAGGGAATAATAGTACAGGGATGTCTAAACCACCGTCTGGAATGTGAGTGTGTTCCTGACCAGCCAAGAGTCCCCAGCTCTAAATGAAGAATCTAATCAGAGTTCTTCCCAACATTATGCTATTCTCCCCCTAACATGCACTCTCTAGGTATGGATGAACCTGATGAAAACGGGGTCTCACAAGGGTTTGCAGCCCACGTTCATTCACTTGGGTGGTCCAGAATGGGAAGGCACTGATGCTGTATGTATGATCTTCCACTGTGGGTGTGGGCTGGGCTGTGGAAGGGTGATATGAGATCATGAGTGTGAAGCTCTGAGTGCTGGGTTTGGAATATGGCAGATGTACAGTGACTGTTCCTTTCCTTCTGAAGACAAAATGTTCTGATGTTAAATGGCCTGAGCTTTGGAATCACACAGACCTGGTCATATCCTTCCCATGCATCATCAATTTCCCACTTTACTGCCTCATTCATTCCTGCATACACCCATGCTGTAAACTCTGCCATTAAAACAAACAAAAGTAAACTAAATAAAGCAAACTCCTATAAAAATTCATTACCTGATCTCATGTCTCCTTCCAGTTACTGCCCCATTTCTATTATACTCTTTATAGAACAGTTCTGAGTCTATTCTTTCACCTACCACATTGTCTTCTAAAACTGTTGAGTTTTTATTTTTATCATATGAATATACACACATAGTTTAAAAAGCCAAATACTTCTACAAGGCTTGTTTTGAAGATTGCTGTCCTCGACCTTCCATGCTTCCATTTCCTGAACTCCAGAGGGAACCATTTTTAACTCTTTTAGTTGATTCTCTTAGTGTTAGTTCTATGTCTTAGTGCCTAAGGCATTTGACTGCTAACCAGAAGGGTGGTGGTTCAAACTCACCCGCCACTCCTCAGAAGGAGGGTTGGACAATCTACTTCCATAGTGGTACCACCTTGGAAATGCAAGCAGGGGTCCCTATGAGTCAGGTTTGCCTCGATGGGAGTGTGTTTGGTTTGGTTTTGTAAATAACACTAATCATTCTTTGTTTTTCAGTTTTATGTATCATCTATTGTGGATTATCTCTCCTCACAACCTCATCCTCACAACATACTTATGTTATACTTTTTGTTAGCTTGTTCTTCAGTGTTTACATTGTTGTCATTGTGTGCTCTTTCATACACCCCTGTCCTACAAACATAGTTATGTTATATAATATCTGTGTTCTGTGTTTACGTTGTTGTTTTTGTTGTTGTTCGGTTGATTCCAACCAAATAGAACTGCCCCATAAGGTTTCCAAGGCTGGAATCATTACAGAAGCATATTGCCACATCCTTCTCCTGCAGATCTGTTGGTCGGTTCAAATTGTAGACCTCTTGGTCAGTAGTTGAGCACTTAACCACTGTGCCATCAGAGCTGCTGTTTATGACCATGTAAATACTATTCATTAGTAGATTATCATTACTTTTCCTTTCTTGAATCAACTTTTTCTTTTCTTTGGAATTAAACATCTTGTTCCTTCCTTTGCTTAGTTTCTGTTATAAACCAAAAAATCAAACCCATTGCCATTGAATTGATTCTGACTTACAGTGACTCTATAAGACCAAGTAGTACAGTAGTACTGCTCAGTATGTTTCCAAGGCTATAAATCTTTATGAAAAAAGATTGCCACTTATTTCTTCTGTGGTGTGTTTGGTGGATTTGAACCACCCACCTATCACTTAGCAAGGGAGGGATTAAAGTTTCTGCTATAAACTTCACTAAATCATTCCCCAACCCCTCCCCCCAAAGAATCTGAATCTCCTGTGACTATATCACAGCACATCAGATATTCTACCAAATTCATCTTTTTAAGACACCTGCCTCACAGCCTTTAGTCCTGCCACATGTGGAATCACTGCCTGTCACCTGAGACAGGTTGACACCCTGGATCAACTTTAACTCATCCTGGGCATCCTTTGTCTCTCTATAGTGCTGGGTCCTTGTTCCCTGGATCCTATCACTTTTTTGGTTCCTATTTCTTCTAGTAGCATCCTAAGGAAGGGGACATGGAAAGTAAAATGTTAAAGTCCTAACCATCTGATAATATCTTTAGGCTAACCTAGCATTTATTTTGTACCAAAAAGAATTTGTCGATGTTCAACCATTTCAGGAGGTAGCATATGATCAAGAACCGATGGTACTGAAGAAAGAAGTCCAAGCTGCACTGAAGGCAATGGTGAAAAAAAAAAAAAAAAGCCTCCAGGAATTGATGTAATACCCATTGAGATGTTTCAAGAAACAGATGCAATGCTGGAAGAAGTCACTCATGTACGCCAAGGAATTTGGAAGACAGCTACCTGGCCTACTGACTAGAAGAGATCCATATTTGTGCCCATTCTGATCCAACAGAATGTGGGAATTGTTGAATAATACCATGAATATCACACACAAGTAAAATTTTGCTGAAAACAATTAAAAAATCTTTGCAGCAGTACATTGACAGGGAACTGACAGAAATTCAAGTTGGATTCAGAAGAAAACATGGAATAAGCGATATCATTGTTGATGTCAGATGGATCTTGGCTAAAAGTAAGGAATACCAGAAAGATGTTTACCTGTGTTTTATTGACTGTTGTATTAGGGGAAAAGAGACCCCAAATTAAAACAGGTTCAATAGAGACACTTTTATTAAGCCTTGGACAGGACAAAGACAAAACAAAAACAATTATCCAGGATGAGGGAAACCATCAGCATGATAAAGCTGAATGGAGTCCATTGAGTCATGGCCATGTGGCTAATTATGCATGATTTTAAATCATCACAAAATCATGATTGGTAGTAGATAGATTTGTCACTATTCTGTAGTCAGCGGGACTACAGAAGCAGAGAAAAGACCATGATTGGGATACATGCATAACTTAAGAGGGAAAAGTGTCACAGGATTGGTTCTGGGCGTGGACTACCTGGCTAGGTGGTGGTCTGGATAGGCTGTGACTCATGACCTGCAGCCTGAGTCTTAGCCACAAGGTGGCTCCTAAACAACACCAAGACCCCGAGCTTAATTTAAATTAGAAAAGGACACTCTCAGACAAGTTCCCTAATTCTTTGTGAGAGTATGATTATACTTTCAACCATACTCCTCTGGAAGGCCAACTACCCTTCCCTAGGTTTGTCCTAGAACTTGTCTGTGCATGCCACAATGCTGGTTTATGGTCAGAAAGAACCCAAATGGCGTCTGAAACTTATGTCAAGCCTCAGAATGAAGTTAGAGCTCCCACTGCAGACCATAGCCTTCCACAACTCCAAGTGCTTTAGAATTTAAGCTCTCATACACTATACAAAAACATTTGACTGTGTGGATTGTAACAAATTATGGATAACATTGCAAAGAATGGGAATTCCAGAACATATAACTGTGCTCATAAGGAACCTGTACATAGAACAAAGAGCAATTGTTTGAACAAAACAAGGGGATACCAAAACCAAATTCATTGCCATCGAGTTGGCTCTAACTCATAGCGACCTTTCCTTAGGTTTCCTAGGAGGTATTTCTATGGAAGTAGATTGCCCAGTCTTCCTTTCAAGGAGTGGCTGGTGAGTTTGAACAACAGCCTTCTGGTTAGCAGTAAAATGCCTTACTACACCACCACTAGGAGCTCTGGTAGCATAGTGCCCAAGGCACTTGACTGCTAACCAGAAGGCTGGCGGTTCAAACTCACCAGCCCCTCCTCAGAAGGAAGGTTGGGCAATCTACTTCCGTAGTGATACTGCCTTGACAACCCAAGGACGGGTTGCTATGAGTTGGGGCCGAATCTATGGCACATAACAACAACAACAACAACACGCCACCACTGCATGATATAAAAGCAGGAGTGGTATGTGTCAGAGTTGTAGCCTTTCACCATACTTACTTAGTTTGTGTGCTATAAATAATCCAAAAAGCTGGACTATATGAAGAATGTGGCAGATTGGAGAAGACCCAGTTCAGTATTTTATCACCCAGTTCAGTTCAGTATTGATTGGTCATCCTTCTGATCATATGTTAATTTCCAACAGCTATATCTTGTTCTCTAATTGCATATAATTGTATATAAGTTTGTTCTCATTTCATAATTCTAATGTGTCTTTGGTATAATTGTGGTAAAGCATTTCTATATCTGTGAGTTTGTAGGTACTGCAAGAAGTTTCAAATTTACATATAGATAAAATTTCCATCAATTCATCAATTTTTATGGTTTTCTGTCTTGGGTCATGCTTCAAGAACGCTTCTCTTCAGAAATAGAAAATTTTCATGGATATTTTCATCTAAGTACAGATGATGAAGAGAGAGGGATCTTAGACTCAAGGAAAATAAAATTATTTGAATTTTGGACAATGGAGGGTGACAGGTAAATAATTCTAATGTATTGTAATTCTAAGCTTTGAATTTCTAATTTCATAATTTTAAAAACATATCTGCAAGACCTAGTAGGCATTTGATATGTTGGTATCAATAAGCACTTTCCTGTGAATATTATTGTTGTTGTTATGTGCCATCGAGTCAGACCTGACTCATAGCGACCCCTCCTTGGGTTTCTGAGGCGGTATCACTACAGAAATAGATTGCCCAACTTTCCTTCCTGTGAATAAGTGAAGACTTATTTTTTCCTAAGATTAAAGAAAACAGTAACAGCAAGAGTCTCAACGAAATGCAAACAAGATTGGCACTGGTCATGGACATTTTGAATATTTGTAATCTTGAGGTGATAAATCACATCTTGGTTAATGTCTGTACACTCTAGTTGTTAAACACCTATTAATTAAACTTTCATGGGCACACTGTATTTTAAGAATATGTTTAAGAACCACATAGACAAATCCATGGCTTTTAAATAAAGATAATTTTAATATACCTCAATCCATATATGACACTGTGTCTTTGGGGGAAGAGATTGAAAATTCAACACACGCTAGATATGTATTGCCAAATATGGTAGCTACTAACCAGGTTTGGCTAGTTGAATTAATAAAGTAAAAAAAAAAAAAAAAAAAAAAAAAAAAAATTCAACTGTTCAGTTGCATTGGCCACATTTCAAGTGCTCAATAGCCACACAGGGCTAGTGGCTACTTTATTGAACAGCATAGATATACAATTTTGACATCACAGAAAATTCTATTGACAGCACTGTTCTTGCTGGTTTATGGACCTCAAGTCAGGTGCCTTAGATCCATTTATAAAGACTAAAAAAACATACTCACTGCCATCAAGTTGATTCTGACTTATAGTGACTCCCATTGGGTTTCTAAAGCTGCAAATCTTTATGGAAGTAGATTGCCCCATGTTCCTTCTGTGGAGCAGCTGGTGGGTTTGAACCACTGACCTGCTGGTTAGCAGCCAAATGCCTTACCAACTATGCTATTATTTATAATGAAAGGGTCCTTATTGTTTCTCACACAATCTGATTGTATTAGATTTCCAGCTGCCTGGGATATGTATATACATTAAGCTGGTATGTGACAAAACCAAAACATATCATGAGTGTATCTCTATCTGTTCCCGGTTCCAAAAGGGAAACTTCTCTGCCTCAGTTTTGTGACTGAGGACACTCTCTGGCACTAAATTTCCAGGGGGTAAGTTCTCTTCTAGAAGAGCGTATGGAAGAAACCTAAGCTAAGCTTTGAGAGGCAGAGTCCAGCTCAGGGAGAGGGATTCTGGGATGTGAAGAGGAGGCAAAGAGGCTGGGGCCAGTTAGGGGACTCTCCTGGTTTACTCAAAGCAGCAGTTCTCCAAGTGTGATCTGTGCAACTCCTGGAGTCACTTAGGTCCTTTCACAAGGTCTATGAAGTCAAAACTAGTTTCATAACATTACCAAGAAAGTATTAGTCTTTCTCACTGTGTTGATTCTCGCACTGAGGTAAATCAGCTGGGTAGTTAGCAAGAATCAAGGCTGTGTCATCAAAGTGCGATAGTAATCGTATTTCCCACAATCACCTACTTGCAGGAAAAATGAAAAATAAAACCAGCTTCACTTAAAGATGAACTGATTGAAGTATTAAGAGTTATTAACTTTATTAAATCAGCCTCCTTGAATCTGCATCTTTTAGTATCTTATGAGATGAAGTTGGAAATATTTAAAAAGCATTTCACTTTCATTCCAAAGTATGATGTTTGTTCCAAGGAAAATAATTTGTGTTAGCCGAACTAACTGCTTATTTATGAAATGTCATTTTCACTTGAAAGAAGGACTGACAGAAACTGTCTTGGATATTTGGCATTTTAAAAAACGAACAACTTGTAAGCCTGTCATTTCAAGGTAACCAAGTGACAGTGTTGTTGCCAATGATGAAATGTAACCTCTCAAGAGATTAGAGTACTGGAAAATGTGTATGCACCACAAATTTGACAGCTTTCCAAAATTTACATTTTTCTGCTAGGATCAGTGGTTATACTAACAAATAGGACTTTGTGATATTTTGAATGAAATGTGTCAACATTGGATGATCTGCATACTCAGTGAACTAATGCTTCAATTAAAAAAAAAACTCATGCATTAGTACAAGAGTCATTCAATGTGCAAGATGGACCTATAGATTTTAATGAACAGAAATGAAATATTCAATAACAGGATTTCCGGTTGCAACTAACCTTTAAGAAACCACCACTTGTGTAACTTTAGTGAAATATCAAAGATGAACATTCACAATTACTTGGAAAGGTTATTTTCCAACTTCATATTTGTGTGATGTGTGTGATGGATCTCTGGTAGCATAGTGCCTAAGGCACTTGACTGCTAACCAGAAGCCTGGCGGTTCAAGCCCACCAGCCACTCCCCGGAAGGAAAATGGGGCAATCTACTTCCGTAGTGATACTGCCTCGGAAACCCAAGGAGGGGTCACTATGAGTTGGGTCCGACTCAACGGCACATAACAACAACAACAACAACAATTTGTGTGATACTGGATTTTTTTTTTTTTTAAATAAAACCTCAACCAAAATAACAAATTGAATGCAGAAGCAGATAAGAAAATCTAGAAGTCTTTTATCGACACAGATAAGAAAGAGATGTGCAAAAATGTAAAATGATCCACTCTTCTCATTACATTGTTGTATTTTGGGAAATATTTTTCATGAAAACCTATTATCTGTTAACATTTAAGGGGTTATTAATATTATTTAAAATTAATTAAAATTTTTAATTGTTTCAATTTCTCATATGATTAATATCGGCACATATAACTCATATAAACAAAATCTCTTTGGGTTCCTCATTAATTTTTAAGAGTGAGTTGAAATTTTAAGGTGCCCTGGTGGCACAATGGTTAAGCTGTTAGGTTAGCGGTAGTGAAAGGTCAGCGGTTTGAACTCACCGCAGGAGGAAAGACCTGGCAATCTGTTCCTTTAAAGATTGCTGCCTAGGAAACTCTATGGGACAGTTCTACTATGTCCAAAGGGCTGCTATGAATTGACTCCCAGGCATACAACAACATAGAGGTTCTGAAACTAACAAGAATCTCCGACTGAAGCAGCCCCTGGCCCAGGACTCACAGACACAGTGTAGCCAAGAAGGTTCGGTGCAGGAGGAGAGGGGTCAGGGCAAAGTCCCAGTACTCGAGCTTGGCTCTCAGGTCCCGAAGGCGGTGTCAGGGGTGCAGAGGCCTAGCGCTGGGCTTTCCTTGTTCCCCAAGTTTTATGGCATTTGACTGCTAACCAGAAGGCTGGAGGTTCAAATCCACCAGCCACTCCTCGGCAGGAAGGTTGGGCAATCTACTTCCATAGTGATACCGCTTCGGAAACCCAAGTGGGTCGCTATGAGTTGGATCCGACTCCCCGGCAGTGGGTTTGGTTTTCGGTTTGTCTCATCTGTGTCAGCTCCTGCCTGGAGACACATGACACGGCCTCAGTTCTCACTCCAATTGGGTCTCCAATTTCTAGACCATTCAATCACGGTCACCACCGTTGCCGGTTATAAGGTATGCTTGGACCAGTCTGACATAGATTCTCCTTAGAATAACAGTACCCGGGTCACGACACCCCGGCGCCTCTTCCTGCTGCTCTCGGGGGCTCCGGCCCTGACCCAGACCCGGGTGGGTGAGTGCGGGGTTGCGAGGGAAACCGTCTCTGCGGAGGGAGGAGCCAGGGGACCGCCTGTGGGGGCGTAGGACTCCTAGCGAAGCTGAGTCCTCTAGTCCCAGCAGATCCAGGCCAAGCCCCACCTCTGCCCTCTCGGTCCTGACCCTTCTCCATCTCTCACCCCCCCACACACCCCTGCGTCCCAGCACAGCTCCTTCCGCCGCCCGTGTCCACCAGCCACTTCGACCTTGGACCCCGGGCGCCGCGCATGTGGTGTCGGTAGTCTTAGCTTCTCCTCGCCCCCAGGCTCCCACTCCCCGCCCGGCTGCGGGGAGCCCTGGTACATCGCTGTCATCTGCATGGACTACACGCAGTTCATGAGGTTCCACAGCGATACAGCGAATCCGAGAATGGATCCGCCGGCGCCGTGGATGGAGCGCGAGGGGCAGGAGTTTTGAGGGACGAGCAGACATGGATCTTCAAGGACACCCGCCAATTTACCGAGGAACCTGCGCGGCTGCTATAACCAGAGCCCGGCGGGTGAGTGACGCCCGGGCCAGGTGGTAGGTCACGAATCCCCTCCCTCGTCCACGTGAACAGATCCCTCCCAGTCTTGGGCTCGAACCTTACTCAGAGGAGGCAGGACCCGCCCGGCCCTTCCATCCGGGCAGAGCCGCGGGGATTCGCTCTGGTTTTGTTTCTACTTTGGAACCAAATTGGCTCTGACCAATCACCGCCCGTCAGGTTAGGGCGGGTGGGGGGGCGGGCTCGGGGCTGACGGCAGGGTCGCCAGGAACCGGGGAGCAGAGTCTCACACCATATAGAGTCCTTATGGCTGCGACTTGGGGCCCGACTGGCGCCTCTTCCGCGGATACCCTTAGTACACCTAGGAGGGTGCAGATTCCATCTCTCTGAAAAAGGGTTTATGCTCCTGGTACGTGGCGGACACCGCCATTCAGATTACCCAGCCCAAGTGGAAGGAAGCTGGTGAGGCACACCACCTGAGGGTCTGTCTGGAGGGCATGGTGCAGTGGTTCTGTCGACAACTGGAGAACACACAGGAGACTCTGCAGCGCGCAGGTCCTAGGAGTTATGGGGTGCTTCCCAGAACTCCCTTTAGTTGGGACAGTGTTCACCCTGCTGGCCTCTCTCTCTTTTAAAAGGAGGGGAGAAAAATGGATAGTGCCAGGATACCCCTCCCATGAGTGTGGAGAGTGAGGAGTTAGCTCAGATTTCTAGATCCTGTACTAGAGAGTGACTTGCCAGAGGAACCCTCCTTTCTCTCAGAGATCGTTAAGGGATCCACTCTCTCTGGGGACAGTGGGGGAGATGATTCCTGACTGATCAGAAGTTCCCTTTGATCCATTTAGACCTTGGGACCCACCCGGAACTTTGTCTCCTGGGCTTTGGCCTTGGCTGCATACCTAATGTCTTGGGGGTGGGGCAGTGTCTGACTCCAGCTTTTCTGTGTTTTTCAGTCCCTACCCATATCAGGACCAGAAAGCATTGTTCTTCCCTTTTAGATGCCTGGAGCCACCTACCCTCAGATGTCTCACCTTGATGTTAGAAATTTCCAAGGCATGGGAGATTCTTTCACATGGTCCAGGTTGTTTGAGTTTTGCACTCCTCCTCCCAACCCCAACTGACCTGTCCATTCTCAGTATGGTCACATGAGCCCTGCTCAAGTGGCCCATGGAAGGTAATGGACAGTTCTTGAATTTTCTGGCTCATTCATTCATACTCCCCACAGACACATGTGACTCACCATCCCATTGTTGTTGTTAGGTGCCGTAGAGTCGTTTCCGACTCATAGAGACCCCATGCACGGCAGAACGAAACACTGCCCGATCCCACGCCAGTTCCATGATCCCTGCTATACTTGAGCCCATCATCGCAGCCACTGCGTCAATCCATCTCGTTGAAGGCCTCCCCTCTTTCATCGACCTTCCACCCTACCAAGCATGATATCCTTCTCCAGGGAGTGGTCCCTTCTGACAACATGACCAAAGTAGGTGAGACGAAGTCTGGTCATTCTTTCTTCCAAGGAGCATTTCAGGTGCACTTCCTCCAGGACAGATCTGTTAGTTCTTTTAGCAGTCCATGGTACTTTCAGCATTCTTTGCCGGTGTTGTGCCCAGGCTGTAAAGGAGAATTTCGGAAGAGAAGAAGACGCCAACCCACGCCAATGCAAATGCAATAGGACAGTTTATTAGCTAACTTAAGTCAGGGTCTTTGCCCTTACCAGGTCAGTGGCTTAAGCAAAAGACCCCGTACCCCGTTTCCTTCTCCAATTTATGGAACAATATGGGGAGGGGCAGCACCAGGGCGAGGGGGTACAGGTGATTGGTTGTTGCTAAGGGATTCAGGGCAGTGATCTAAGATGTTGGGGGACGTAAAGAAACTCCCCCCAGCTCCAAAGTTCACTCAGGAAAATATTATCTAGGGAGGATGCGGCTCAGATATGGGGGAGACTTTTAGGAGTCCCGCAAATCTCTGATACGTGCTGAATCCGGATGGCTTTTGTGATGCGTGCTGAGTTCGGAGGAAGTTCCTTGATACCTGCTGAGACTGGAGGGCAGATAAAGGCCCTAAGGAGTGTTTAGAATTACAAAAGTTCTGTTAGCACTACTGACACTAAAAGGTTTCTGGTTAAAGATTTTCCTGGAGGCTGCTAGAATTCTGGCTTCAGATTGACTCACACCTGCATCAAATCTTCTTTGGTTTTCCTTATTCATTGTCCAGCTCTCACATGCATATGAGGCAATTGGAAATATCATGGCTTGTGTCAGGGCACCTTAGTCCTCAAGGAGACACCATCCCATCTCTGACCATAAAATGTCATGTTGAGGTGCTGGGCCCTGGGCTTCTACCCAGTGGAGATCACCTTGACTGGCAGCGGGCCAGGGAGGACCAGACCCAGGACATGGGGCTTGTGGAGACTAGGCCTGCAAGAGATGGGACCTTTCAGAAGTGAGTGGCTGTTGTGGTGCCCTTTGGAGAGGAGCAGAGGTATACATGCCCTGTGCAGCAGGTGGCGCTGCTGTGAGATGAGGTAAGAAGAGGGTTGATGGTGGAGCTTCTTAGGGATGGAGGCAGAACCTATTCTCAGTGAAAGCAGAAGCCCTTCTGGAGACCTCCAAGGAGTCAGGGCTCTTCACCTCTCTTGTCTTTCCAGATCTGCCTACCACCTCCATCAAGAGAATTGATGCTGGCTTGGTTCTCCTTGGAGCTGTGGTCATTTGAGCTGTAGTGGCTGTGATCAGAGGAAAAAGAACTCAGGTAGATATGAGAGTGGGGCCTAAGTTTTCATGTCCCACCATGGGGTTTCAAGTCCCTGGTAGGAGATTTGCCACCTTCTGCCATGTTCTCACATGTGCAGACTCAGTCTGCAGCCCCATGTACTGATAATTACTCTTTTGTAAAGCACATGTGAAAATGAAGGGAAAGTCTTTCATTTTAAGGGTCTGTTGATAATAGAGACCTGATTCCCAATAGTCTCAGGTCACAGGGGAAGGTTCCCACTGAGGACAAACTTAAAGGTGTGTGGTTGATTCAATCTCTGCACATCTTTCCTTGTGTTTCCTTATCTAGCCCTGGGTTTGCAGACACAATTCTGGACACTTTCCTGGGTTCCAAGACTTGCCAGCTCTTCTATGACTTCATGGTCCTGCCTCCTCCTCAGTCTCTCACAGAATACTTTGTTCCTGTACGTGGAAAACAAGGGAGCTACACTCAAGCTGAAAGTAAGAATGGAGGGAGAGAGGCTGATCCTGATACCCTTGGGATAGTGTAGACATGAGCCACGGCAGAGCCCCGTCAGCCCCAAATTCCCATTCTCCTAATCTCATCTCCTGTGGCTCTAACCAGATCCTGTTTTTGTTCTTCTCTAGGCAGAGGGCTCTGATGTGTCTTTCATGGCTTCTAAAGGTGAGAAGCTGGAGACCTGGCATGGAGGAGGGGTTGAGGCAGAGGGGCACAACTAGTTATGTGGATTTGGGCATTCTGAGATTGTGGTGGACTGTTCATAGTGTCACCATTTACAGTGACTGACCTGAATTTGTTCATGATTCTTTTCTTCTGTAGTGTGAAACTGACTTGTGTGGGACTGAGTGATACAAAGTTTGTTCACACCCTACTTGGTGATTCAAGAACAATTTCTCTTTCTGCAACAGGTGTCTCAATGTGTCTGGGTTCCTGTCAGCATAATGTGAAGGCATTGGGAGACTATCCTAGCCCTGCCTTCCTCACACTGACTTGTGTCCTTTCCTTGATCCAGGTTGTCCAGTCCAGCACAGGTGGGTCTGAAATGTCTCCATCCCTGACTTCTGGTTGCTCTGAGCTGCAGTTCCTCACTTCAGTATTGAAAATGAGAACTTGAGAATGAATTTAATTATTTAAATTTTTGCCATGAGATGGAGTTGATGAGTGTGATAGTTAAGATTATATGTCAACTTGGCTAGACCATGATTCTCATTGGTTTAGCAGTTATGATGTAGTCATTTCCCATAATGAGATCTGATATAATGCAATCACTTCTGTGATGAGGTCTGCTATGAGCAGTCGGTCAATTGAAAGGGAGTTTCCTCAGAGGTGTGGTTTGCTTCCAATATATATGGATGTCATGGCAAAGATCTCTAGCTTTTTGCTCCACCTGGATCCTGCATCTGCCTCATCATAATCTGACTCCCAGTTCCTGGATGAACCAGTGGTCTGCTGTATTGCCTGCTGAGTTTGGAATTGTTGCCTTCTCAGCCTGTGAGCCAACAGCCTGTCATCTTACCTGCCAATTTGGGATTTGTCAGCTTCTGAAGCCAGCACCTTGCTGTACTGCCTGCCGATCTTAGCCCCTGCAGCTACATGAGTCAGCAGAAACCTCCAGTGTAACATCTGACCCATGGATTTGGGACTTGCCAGCCTCTACAACTCTGTGAGCCATTTCATTCATTCATATTATCTATCTCTCTCTCTCTCTCTCTCTCTCTCTCAAGGGCAGATATATATGTGTATATGTGTGTGTGTGTACATGCTTCACTGGTTTTGCTTCTCTAGAGAACCCAGCCTAAGGCAATGGATTTACTAAAATAGGAAAATTCTGAAAATTTAAGAGAGCAAATAAATGAAAACCTGAGAATGTTCCAGAATTCATGTGTTTACTATGATGGGTCTGTCCCAAGTAGCGACAAGAGAAGGTGATAGAGGATCTGAGCATGGACAGGGCCTGTACCCAGTTGGTGCTCAGGACAGTTCTGTGTAGGCATTAATACGATCACTCCTTGGCTAGGTCATCTTGCATCTCCATTGTCCTTGTTCCTTCAGTAGAACTTTGTGTTACAAGGACCTGTGATCACAGGGACTCAGATATTGCCTGGGCCTTGTCCTGTCTCCAGAGCTGTGGGAAGTGAGGGCTTCATGTGGCTGCATCAGCCTTGGCTCAGGCCTAAATTTGGCCCTTGGTCCCCACATTTGTATGATTATTTTATGTAAGTTTGTTTTTATAGAGGATTATGCCTGTTCTTGTTCTTTATGTATGAATTCTGTTCTTAATTGCTCTGGGTGTCACCCATCTCTGACAGCGGCAGGAATCATTTTGCCTGTCATTGTCCCCATAAGGCCCAGTGCAGGTCCTGCACACAGGATTCTCTGTGGTAACGAGAGATGAATTTTCAGACTTGCGCTGATCCTGCCCTCTTTCTAGGCCTTTTCAGTGGATTAAGTCTTTTCATCTTCTCTCTAATCTTGTTTAGAGAGGAGGAATCAAATAGTTATTGATCTTAGACACATTTCTGTTATGTTTCCATCCTTTTCAGCTCACCCACCCCCTCTCTGTCCCAGCTCTTGGCTCTATAATCCTAGTGGTAGCTCTAATGCAAACACATGGACTGGTAAAGCAGAGACTATTTTAAATTCACAGTTGGTTGTAAAATAGTACCCATCAGCCAAGAATAGTTGTCTCATGAAGATGGAAATGACATTGTGTGCTGGAATGTGCCAGAGGGTGGATGTAGGAGGATGGGCTAGAGGGAGGGAAGAGACAACAGCCCTTGTGAGAAAAGTCCAGGCAGCATTAATGTCAATGTGACTGGATGTTGTGCTGTAGCTACCACAAAAACAGCAACTGGTCTGAGGATACATTAAATAAAGACACTGTTTCTAGAATTGAGAAGTGGTCTATACTACACTGATCATTCATTCTATTAACAATTGTTGAGTGCTGGCTGTATGATATACTATTTCTGCATCTGTGAAACACCAGAAAAAATGAAAAAGAGATAAAAATTGCAGACCTGCAAAGCATATGTTTGAGCAGAGATAGACTATAGACTGTAAGCCTAGTGTATTAATTTCCTTGCTGGTGTAAAAGATCACCACAAATTTAGTGACTTAAATATAACACAAATTTATTCTTTTATAGTTCTGGAGGTCAGAAGTTTTTTTTTTTTGTATTTTCATTAGGAAGATTTCCCATCACTATTGACTTTGTTATTATTTTTTTAAATTGTGCTTTAGGTGCAAGTTTACAGAGCAGAGTTTGTTTTACATTCAACATTACCTGTACATTTAGTTTCACTCCCCATTTACCATCCCCAACCATAACCCAGTCTCCTCCCCTCCCTGCCCAGTAACCACCCAGGCCCCCCCTCCTGCCCCTCATGGTTATGCACTCCTGTGTGTCCTGCATTTCCTCCCTGCAAGAATGTTGTCCCTCTGGCCCAGTGGTCAATTGCTCCAAAGGATGTATCTCCATAGAGTATGTGGGTGCATCACCCTGGGTTGAGTGGTCTGCATTTATGTCTTGTTTACTATTGGACTGAGAGCCAGCCCTTGGCAGTGCGTTTTATTCCAGGCCCAGAATGTATCCCAGGGCCATAGTATTGGGGGTCTCACCAGACTCTATCTGACCAGTAATTCTGGTCCTTATTGAGGTTTTGGATTTTGTTCCACATTTGTCCTTCCATTCCAAGCAGAATCTCCAGATTGGATTCTTTCCTGAGTGGTTAGCATTGGTAGCCAGGCACTGTCTAGTTCTTCTGGTCTCGAGGGCCATCGTGTCCTAGGGCTGATTGCTTCCCAATGCCTTTTTTTCTTTTTTCTTTTTTCACTCTTCTTCTCTTCTAATGATAGGAGACCATTAGCTGCATCTTAGATGGCTGCTTGAAAGCTTTTAAGACCCCAGACACTACTCACCAATGTAGGATGAGGAACAAGACTTTTATGTATTTTTTTGTGCCAATTGAGTCTGGTGTCCCCCAGTACTATGGGCCTGAGTTGGTAGATCCACTGGATCTCTCTCTCACAGTGTCTCGCTGTCTGGCTCCCACAGTGTCTCTATGTCTGTCTTCTGTTGTTTCTGTAAGGATTGTGGGTATCACTGGTATCTGTGCAAGATTAGCCTCCGCTGAATCTATCCTTGGTCTAGAGTATACTCTTATTCACTGATCCCCATCTGATCTTCTCAGATGTTTATGTGTTTATCTATAGCCTGGTATTTGGTGTTAAAGGTAATGCAGTATTGTGGGCACACTGGTTTGTATTAGCATATGTCGTCTATATCTTATGTGCACAATTCAGTGTCCTCCCTTTTCATAATGCTATCATGGTGGTCACAGACTCTTTCTATACCATCCTTCCCCTACCCACATCAGCGTGTGGCCCTGAACTAGCCTGAAATTAATCCCTCCCCTTCCCCTGCCACCCTGATAATCTACAAAGTGAGTTCCCTTTCTCAAGCAAACCCTTCTTTGTCTTTTTATAGTAATGGGCTCATACAATATTTGTCCTTCTGTGATTGACTTATTTCACTCAGCATAATGTCCTCCAGGGTCATCCATGATGTGAAATGGTTCGTGTATCCCTCATTGTTCTTTAATGTAGCATAGTATTCCATTGTGTGAATGTACCATAATTTGGTTATCCATTCATCCGTTGAAGGACATTTAGGTTGTTTCCACCTCTTTGCTATAGTGAATTGGGCAGGGATGAACATAGGTGTGCATATGCTGTTCATGCGCTGCCTCTCACCTCTTTAGGATATATTCCTAGTAATGGAATTGCTGGCTCAAAGGGTATTTCTATTTTCAGTTTTTTTAAGGGAACGCCATACCGTTTGCCACAATGGTTGTACCATTTTACAATCCCATTTAACTGGGCTTGCTGGGCTGTGTTTCATTTGGAGACTCTAGAGGAGAATCTGTTTTCTTTCTTTTTCCATCTTCCAGAACCTGCCCACTTTTCTTGGCTGTTGGCTCCTTCTTCCAACTTCAAAGCCATCAGCTTAGAATCCTCTTTCTGACAACTGATTCTATCCTTACATCTTCTCTCTCTAAGTTTGGCCTTCCTGGCTCCCTATTATAAAGATCCTTGTGATTACATCATTGAGGCCACCCAGATAATCGAAGATCATTTGTTGTTACGTGCTTTTGAGTCAATTCTGACTCATAGTGACCCCTGTGTACAACAGAGTGAAACATTGCACCATCCTCACAAATGTTGCTGTGTTTGCTGTTCCTTAAAGATTACAGCCACTTTATCAATCTTTCTCATTGAGCGCCTTCTTTTTTTTTCACTGACCCTCTACTTTACTAAGCATAATGTCCTTCTCCAGGGACTGGTTCTTCCTGATAATATGACCAAAGTGTGAGATGAAGAAGGCCATCTTTGTTCTAGAGAGCGTTCTGGCTGTAATTTTATTTTTTTAAAATTTTTTTACAGTCATATCATCTGCGCAGAGGTAGTTTTATGTCTTTTCCAATGTTTATTTGAGTTTTCAAATTTGTTGCTATAGAGCTTTATTATATTTTGTTTAATAATAATAATTAAATAATTTTTAGTCATTTAATTTTAATTTTAATAGTAATTTTAGTCATTTTAATATTTGTTTTTTTCTGCTTCCTTAGCTTTTATAATTTTCTTTTTTCTCCTTTTTATTTTGCCTTCATCCAAGTTAATATGTGTGTACTTTCTAGTTAGTGTTGATCCACCCTTTAGTGTTGACCCTCCCTTCCCCACTCTGGTGACCATCAAAGAATAGTTCTTTTTTTTTTTTTTTTTATGAGATGCTTTTTTTGGCTTTTTATTATAGTGGTCTCATACAATATTTTAATTTCACTCAGCATAATGGGCTCTAAGTTCATCCGTGTTATGAGATGTTTCACAGATTCATGCTTGTTCTCTAACAGTGCATAGTGTTCCATTGTGTATATGTCCCATAGTTTATTGATCCATTCTTCCATTGCTAGGCATCTAGGTTGTTTCCATCTTTTCAGTGTTGTACATAGTAGTGCAATGAACATGGGTGTGCATATATCTGTTCGTGCCATGGCTCTTATTTCTTTTTTTAAAGAAACCTGGTTGTACTTCTTCCAAGATAGACTGTGGTGGTTAAGGTTGTATGTCAAGTTGGCTGGGCCTGGTTGAGTGGCTGAGCAGCTGGATTGTAGTTATTCCCCACGATGAGAATGATAATTAACTTCATGGTGGAATCTCTTGGAGTGGCTGAGTAGCTGCTTTAGGGATGTGGTCTGCTTCCAGTATGTAAGAAGCAACTTTAAGGAAGGTCTCCAGCTGATTGCACACTTGAACCCTTGTAGCCGAGTCATTGTTCAGCAGCCTGCCATGCTCTGCTGACCTTGGGACTTTCAATGGACTTGAATTAATGGCCTGCTGTGTGGTTTGGTAACATGGGAACTGTGCCTTTTCACTTGTCGACCTTCGGTTTGTCAGCCTCAGCAGCTAGCAGCTGTCTGAGTGAAGAGATGCCTCTAGCTTCAGTGGGTCAGGAGCAAGAGGCAGAGCTGAAGCTCAAGGTTGAGGGGCTTTCACTCAGACCCTAGAGCCTGGCACCTGGAACTCAGACTGCTAACTTTGAAAATTGTAAGAGAATAAACTGTTAAAGCCATCCCATTTGTGGTATTTTCTGTTACAGCAGCTCAGAGGTAACCAAAACAGATTTGTTCATTCTTCTGGCAGTTCATGGCATATTCAATATTCTTCACTGACACCATAATTCAAAGGCATCAGTTCTTCTGCAATCTTCCAAAGATGTCATCTTGTGGACTAAGATGCACCTGATCCAAGCCATAGTTTTCTTAGTGGCCTCATATACATTTGAAAGCTGAACAATAGATAAGGAAAACCAGAGTTATTATCTAATTTCAAATCCTAAACTAAACCACAGGAACTCTGGTAGCATAGTGCCTAAGGCATTTGACTGCTAACCAGAAGGCTGGCCGTTCAAACCCACTAGCTACTCCTCGGAAGGAAGCTGGGCAATCTACTTCCTTAGTGATATTGCCTCAGAAACCCAAGGAGGGGTCGCTATGAGTCAGGGCCAATTCGATGGCAAAATAACAACAACAAACTAAAGCACATCTTCAAAGGTCTCTTTTGCGTATAATGTAACATATTCACAGGTTCCAAAGATTAAAATGTGGACATCTGTGTTGATCATTTTTCAGTTTACCACAGACAGTAAATAAGGAAAGTGTTTACATTAGAAGGCTGTAAGTGCAATGAGGAAGGTGACCAGAGAGTGGATGTGTGGGGAGGGAAGACAGCCATTTGAATTTGGGTAGGCAGCATGAACCTCATCGAGAAGGTAACCTTTGAGGAAAGATTTGAAGGACGTGAAGGAATTAGCCAAGAGAATGTCTGGGAAAATTCTTTCTAGGTAGGAAATCATCCAATATAAATGCACCAGGGCAGGGCTGTGCCTGTGTTCTGGGAACAGGGAAGAGTGTGGCTGCATTAGACTCACTGAGATGAGGTCAGAGGTGCAACCAGAGCATGTAGGGACTGAAGATATTGGAAGGTGTGATAGTTTGAGCTGTGTGTCAACTTGGCTGGACCACAACTCTGTGTGGTTTAAGCAGTTGTGATGTGGTCATTCCCATGATGGGATCAGATATATATATTTTGAGCAACCAATCCATTGAAAGGGAGTTTCCTTAGGGGTATGGCCTGCTTCCAGTATATTTATGGACATCCTGGGAAAAGAGACACTCTTCTATGGATTGGGATCCTGTTGTGCTGCCTACAACTGTCCATGAACGAACAATCAACCATTCAGCCTGGAGATCTTGGATTCGTCATTCGTTGGAGTCAACAGCTAGTATGCTTACTACCTGCCAACCTTGAGCTCCTCAGCCCCTGCAGCTGTGTGAGTCTGGAAAAGCCTCCAGTTTGACGTTTGATCCAAGAACTTTGGACTTGCCAGCTTCATAAACGTGTGATCCATTTTCCTAAGATAAATTTCTCTTTCTCTATACAAGCTTTATTGGTTTTGTTTCTCTAGAGAATCCAGTCTAACAGAAGCATTTTGACTTTTATTGTGGGTGAGATGGGGAGTTACAAAACAGTGCTGAGTAGAAGAGCCACATGATAGGATTTCTCTTTTAATAGGATCCCTCTGAAGGCTGTCTGAGAATATAATTGAGAGGCAAGAGGATAGCAAGATAGTAGGAAAACAGTAGGAGTTTAGGGCAGTATTTGAGATGTTGTTTGCTTTGCCTGGGTATGAGCAATTAAAATATTAGGAAGCAATTAGATTCTGGATATATTTTGAAGATGGCTTTTACAAGATTTCCTGATGGATTGAATTTGAGGTACAAGAAGAAGAGTCAATGAGGACACCAAATATTTGGGCTGTGCAAATAAAATCGATGGAGATGGAGAAGCCTCTGGAAGGAGCATATGCTGAGGAGGGGCCATCACAGGCATGCAGTCAATGTTGAGTCTAAGATGTCTATTACAAATGTAATGAGGTTGGGTTGGCAGTTGGACATACCAGTCTGGAGATTAGGAAAAATGTTGATTAAAGAAATAGATTTGGGAGGTGATAGCATATACATAATATTTAAAGCTTTGAGAATGGATGAGACCTCCAAGGGAGTGATTAGCTGTAGAAATAAAATGAACAAGGACTGAACCTGGAACAATCCAGTGCTAAGTTCTCTGATCAGACCATACACTAAGTACAGACTGCAGAGCACTGGCACCACACTTAGAAGATACCTAGATCAAAACCCACTGCCATTGAATTAGTTCCAACTCACAGTGACCCTATAGGACAGAGTAGAACTGTGCCATAGGGTTTCCAAGGCTGTAAATCTTTACAGAAGCAGTCTGCCACATATTTTTCCCACAGAGTAGA
Source organism: Orycteropus afer afer (assembly GCF_000298275.1). Classification (NCBI taxonomy): domain Eukaryota; kingdom Metazoa; phylum Chordata; class Mammalia; order Tubulidentata; family Orycteropodidae; genus Orycteropus; species Orycteropus afer. The sequence continues at coordinate 3,587,156 of NW_006921881.1, forward strand.
TGGTGGGTGCAAACCACTGACCTTTGGGTTAGCAGCCCATGCTTTTAACCACAGCACCACCAGAGCGCCTTGCACCTAGATCATGGAGTCCCAAACTTTCTGTGCAAGGAGACAACTGGAAATCTCATTAAGACTCAGAAGATCTGGAGTAGATTATGAAATTCTATATTTACAACAGTGATAAAGTTCAGCTGATACTGCTGAACTTCAGATCACTTTTAATAGGCCAGGGATTCCCACATGGCTGTGCATCAGCTTCACCTGGAGGGCTTGTTAAAGTAAGTTATTTCTGGGCTGTGGGCCCAATATTCTGAGCTGATCTGATTGATCTGGAGAGGTCTGAGTATGTTGTAACAAGTTCCTGGTACTCAGCCAGATTTGGAACCATTGAGTTAGTGTTCAGAGTATCACCGAGGGTGATGAGGGTCTTAAAACCATATTTAAGTGTTCCACCCCCCCCCCAGGAAGAAAAAGAGGACAAATACCATCAGTTATGAGATGTGGCATTAGGAGACGCATGTCATTTCTATACCATGTGGTATAGCCAATTGGAATATTTAGGAAGTGGTTCATAGCTTGGCATAAAGAACTCTTTGAATGCTTACTCTCTGAAAACTCCCCACACTAATTTCTCATTCATTTCTTGGTGTAAATAACAGAGTCCACATTTTTATAGCTTAAACACAAATTTGTATGTGTGATATTAGGGCTCATTTTATTTTGGGAAAGCCACAGAACTAGGCGTGAAGCTGCACAGGCAGGGAAAGAATCCACAATCCCACCCTTGGTTGGGTACCATGGTCACTGCTGCTGAGTCAGATTCCATTGCCCACACTACTGACACCTCTGATGCTGGACTCTGAGCCCTGCGTCCAGGACAACTCTCACTGCTGCTTCTGGCAACTAGGTATCACTACTGCCACTCAGGCCACCCTTGCCAAAATGCATTCTGCGCACAGGTCCAGTTTCTCTATGTCACCGTGTCCTGAGTCAGAGTCTTACATGTGGGCATCTGAAGGGTGGAGCCTAAGCTCCATGACCATGTCCAACTGCAGGAATGTTTGTGAAAGTGAATTTTCCTCTTTTAGGAGGAGAGGTGGTTTCTGCTTCCTACTAAGACTTTTTTTTTACTTATTTTTTTTTTTTTTAATTGGATTTGGGTGAAGATTTACAGAGTAAATTCACTTTTCATACAGCAGTTCACTTATACTTTGTCTCATGTCATTGACCAAAATTGACAATGCAGCAGCTCCCCTCCCACTTCCTCCCCATAGTTACCTCCTCCCAGTGTC
>NW_006921881.1:3595442-3605807 GCF_000298275.1 Orycteropus afer afer
TGTGTCTGTGTTAATTGGTTTCCCTTTTCTTTGTTGAAGAGGGTCTGTGCAATCCTTCTGCCTAGTCCGCCATCTTGCCCCGCCTCTCCTACTAAGACTTTTTGCGTGTAGAATTCTTCTAAGATAGGATGAGAGTTCATGTGCTGGGGAGAGGGAATGGGAGATGAGAGAGAATGACAAACGTCAGTTCCTAGAGCAGTGACCTGAGACTAGAACTTTATCTGGGATATTGTAGGCACTTAGGTTTGGGCAATCTACTTCCGTAATGATACCTCCTTGGAAACCCAAGAAGGGGTTACTATGAGTCGGGTCTGACTTGATAGCAGTGAGTTTGTTTTTTTTTGGGGGGGGGTTTGGTTGGATGATCAAGTGACTAATAAATAATATCTTTTTACATATTCCCTTGAGAGTTTGTTATAGGGTCCAGCTTTGTCTACTTCCATAAAGATTTACAGCCTTGGAAAACCAGTGGGTGTCGCTGTGTGTTGGAATTGACTCGATGGCAGTGAATTTGGTTTTTGGCTTTGTCTAGTTTCAGCAATACTCAAGTATATGGAATACCATTGTGGACCGGTAAAATGATTACTCAAAATGTCTTCTTCCCATCTTTGTCAATAGGATTAAAAACCCAGTTCTGTAAGAATTCAGACAACCTATGTGTGCACCAAAGTTTTACATTAATTTTGCATTTCCTTGTACTTGCACATTTTTCTGAGGCGTGGATCTATAACATTTATCAGTTTTCATGAGACTCCTCCAGAAGACTAAAGAAAACCATCCTTACTTAGAGATCATGCTACTCAATGTCTTGAACCCAAACATGACAAGTTTGAAGATATCTACAGGAAATAGAAACTAAAAATAACCTGCTGTTGCTAGGTGCCATCCAATTGGTTTTGACTCATAGCAACCCTCTGTATAACAGAATGAAGCATTGTCTGATCCTGAGCCACCCTCACAGTTATTCCTGTTTGAGCCCATTGCTGCAGTCACTGTTACAATCCATTTAATTGAAGGTCTTCTTTTTTTTCACTGACCCTCTACTTTGCCAAGCATGATGTCTTTTTCCAGGGACTGGTCCCTCCTGATAACATAACCAAAGTATGCATGGTAGTTAAGGTTGTGTGTCAACTTGGCTGGGCCTGGTTGAGTGGCTAGGCAGCTAGTGGTGAGACTGGCAATCAGCTCCATGGTGGGATCTACCACAAGCAGCTGAGTAGCTGCTCTAGGGATGTGGTCTGCTTCCCATATATAAGAAACAGCTTTGGGAATGGTCTGTAGCTTATGGCACGCTTGAACCCTGCATGTAGCCGAGTCGTTGTTCAGCAGCCTGCCATGCTCTGCCGATCTTGAGACTTTCAGTAGACTTGAATCAATAGCCTGCCATGTGATTTGGTAACATTGGAACTATGCATTTTTACTTGTTGACGTTGGGTTTGTAAGCCTCAGCAGCCAGCAGCTGTCTGAGAGAAGAGAAGCCTCTAGCTTCAGTGGGCTGGGAGCAAGAGGCAGAGCTGAGGCCCAAGGTTGAGGGGCTTTCATCCAGCCCCTAGAGCCTGGCTCTTTGAACTTGGACTTAAAGATTCCAAACTGCAAGAGAATAAACTCCTGTTTGTTAAAGCCATCCCATTTGTGGTATATTCCTGTCAGAGCAGCACTAGGTAACCAAAACAGTATGTGAGACAAAATCTCTTCTAAGGAGCATTCTGGCTGTATTCCTTCCAAGATAAATTTGTTTGTTCTTCTGGCAGCACATAGTATATCCAGTATTCTTTGCCAACACCCCAAATTCAAAGGCACCAATTCTTCTTTGGTCTTCCTTATTCATTGTCCAGCTTTCACATGCATATGAGGTGATTGAAAATACTTTGGCTTAGGTAAGGCATACCTTAGGCTTCAAAATGATATTTCTGCTCTTTAACACTTCAAGGAGGTCTTTTGCAGCAGATTCACCCAATGCAGTATGTTCGATTTTTTGACTGCTGCTTCCATAGGCGTTGATTGTGGAGCCAAGTAATATGAATCCTTAACAACTTCATTCTTTTCTCCACTTATTATGATGTTGCTTATTGGTCCAGTTGTGAGGATTTTTGTTTTCTTTATGTTGTGATGTAATACGTACTGAAGGCTTTGATCTTCATCAGTAAGTGCTCTTGATTTTCAGCAAGCAAGGTTGTGTTGTCTGCCTATCACAGGTTGTTAATGAGTCTTTCTCCAATCCTGATGCCATGCTCTTCTTCATATAGTCCAACTTCTTGGGTTATTTGCTTAGCATACAGATTGAATAAGTATGGTGAAACGGTGTAACTCTGACATACATCTTTCCTGATTTTATACCATGCAGTATCTCCTTGTTCTGTTCAAGTGACTGACTCTTGGTCTATGTATAGGTCCTCATAAGCACAATCAAGTGTTCTGGAATTCCCATTCTTTCCAATGTTATCCATAATTTGTTATGATCCACACACTTGAATGCTTTTGCATAGTTAATAAAAGGCAGGTAAATATCTTTCTGGTGTTTCTGCTTTCAGTCAAGAACCATCTGATGATATCAGCAATGCTATCCCTTGTTCCGTAAACTCTTCTGAATCTGGCTTGAATTTCTGGCAGTCTCTCATGTATGTACTGATGCAACCATTTAACATTATTTTCAGCAAAATTTTACTTGTATATGATATTGATAATTATTTGTTAATTTCTTTATTCTCTCGTATCATCTTTCTTTGGAATGAGCACAAAAATGGATCTCTTCTAGTTTCTGTCTTCCAAATTTTTTGGCATAGATGAGTATGTTAGTTTTCTAGTGCTGCTATAACAGAAATACCACAAATGGATGGCTTTAACAAACAAATATTTATTCTTTTACATTAGGAGGCTAGAAATCTGAGTTCAGAGTGCTGGCTCTAGGGTGGAGGCCTCTCAACCTTGGGCTTCAGCTCTGTCTTGTTCCAGGTCCACTGGCGCGAGCTGGATGCTTCTCCTGATGCATGCAGCTGCTGGCTGCAGAAGTGAATGAACCCAAGATCAGCAGAGTAAATGGCACAATCCCAAGATCAGCAGGCAACACGGCAGGCCTGCTGGCTCAAGTCTAGGAACTGGAGACTCACAAACCAAATGCAGGATCTTTTCCTTACATACTGGAAGCAGGCCACACCCCAAAGGCAATTTCCCTTCAACTGATTAAATGCTCACAGCAGATTCCACCATGGAGTTGATTATACCACATCCAATCTCATCATGGGAAATAACTACATCAGTTGCCAAGCCACTCAAAATCATGGACCAGCCAAGGTGACATACAACCTTAACTACTGTAACAAGTAAGCACTTCTAGCATTGCCTCTGTTTGTTGAAATATATCAATTGATATTCCATTAATTCCTGGAGCCTTGTTTTTCAACAATGCCTTCAGTGCAACTTGGATTTCTTCCTTCAGTACCATTGGTTCTTTATCATATGCTACCTCCTGAAATGGTTGAACAGTGATCAGTTCTTTTTGTTACAGTGACTCTGTGTATTCCTTCTGTCTTCTTTTGATACTTCCTGTGTCATTCAATATTTTGCCCATAGAATCTTTCAATATTGCAACTCAAGGCTTGGATTTTTTTCTTCAGTGCTGAGCATGTTCTTCCCTTTTAGTTTTGTAACTCCAGGGCCTTGCTTATTTCATTATATTTTACTTTGTTCTCGAGCTGCAATTTGAAATCTTCTGTTCAGCTCTTTCACTTCATTGTTTCTTATATTCACCTTAGCTACTTTACATTCAAATTTGAGTCTCTTCCAACATTCATTTTGGTATTTCCTTTCTTTCCTGCCTCTTTAGTGACCTGTTACTTTCTTCACGTATGATGTCCTTGACATCATTCCACAACTTGTCTGACCTTCAGTACTCAGTGTTCAGTGTGTCAAATCTGTTCTTGAGATGGTCTCTAAATTCAAGTGGGATATACTCAGAGTTGTATTTTGGCTCTTATGGACTTGTTTTAATTTTCTTCAGCTTCCACTTGAACTTGCATGTGAGCTATGCACAGTTGGCCCCTGGCCTTGATCCGACTGATGATATTGAGCTTCTCCATCCTCTCTTTCCATAGATGTAGTCGATTTGATTCCTGTGTATTCCATCTCGTGAGGTCCAAGTCCACATGTATAGTACTTGCAATGAATAAGTCATTGATCTTGCAACATTCTGTCATGTGATCCCTGGCATTGTTTCTGGCACCAAGGCCATATTTTCCAACTTCTGATCCTTCTTTGTTTCCAACTGTTCTGTTCCAATCACCAGTAATTATCAATAAATCTTTATTGCATGTTTGATCAATTTCAGACTGTAGAAGTTGGTTAAAAAAATAGCTTAGTTGATTTTAAAAAGAGAATATTTATAAATTAAAAACATAATTATTCATATTAAGGATGACACCAAAGACACTAGTTACATCATGGCAACATTATTCATAATAGCTAAAAGATGAAAACAACACAGATATTCACCAAAAACCAAACTTACTGCCATCGAGTTGGTCCCAACTCATAGTGATCCCTCCTTGGGTTCCCGAGGCAGTATCTCCACGGAAGTAGATTGCCCAACCTTCCTTCTAAGGAGTGGCTGGTGGGTTTGAATTGCCAGCCTCTGGTTAACAGTCAAATACCTTAGGCATTATGCCACCAGAGCTCCTAAAATTGCATAGATAAACAAAATGTAGTAGTATATCTATGATATGACATGGAGTTTATTTATCCATAAAGAAGAATGAAACATGGATACATGCTACAATGTGGATGAACCTTGAAACCATCGTTAAGTGAATGAAGCCAGTCACTGAAGTACACATATTGTTTGATCCCACTTATTTCAAATGTTAAGAATAGGCAAATCCTTAGAAACAGAAAGTAGATTTGTGGTGGCCTAGGGCTGAGGGTTTTGAGGATAAATGAGGAGTGACTGTTAATTGCTATGAATTTCTTTTTGGGGTGATGAAAGTATTCTGAAATTAATTTTGAGCATGATTGCACAGCTCTGTGAATATACTAAAAATCATTGACTTGGACACTTTAAAGGAGTGAATGTATGAATTATGTATCAAAAATCTAAAGAGAAAGCATTAGGACTGGTTGGGACATTTCTGAATACTTGTAATATTGATAACGAAAAATGTGTTGGTTAACTGTACACACTAGTTATTAAAGCATATGAATACATTATGTTTCCTAAGACACTCTGTATTGATCTGTCTGTGATCTACATAGATTAATTCATGGAGATGCTGTAAGGATAATTGTAATTTGCTTCAATCCCAAAGTCACACAAATGTTCTTAGACGAAGTGAAGTCAGTAACACTGCCCGCTTTGTGAAGGTCAGTTTAATACATGAGAAGTGGCTAAAACCCTTCTCTGCCTTGGATTCCTGGCTTTTTGAGGTGTATAATTATCAAAATGGAAGATAATGAAACAATAAAAAAGAAAGATAATTAAACAAAACTGTCTATAAGTGAATCCCTATCTGAAGCCTTCAGTTGTCCTTGACAGTTGCCATAGTCTGTCCTTGAGACTGCTTGTGGGATAAGTAAATTTATTTCTAGAAGTACATGGGGAAGAAGACTCTGAGGGAGAAACCTTAGGCAAGAGTGTGAGAAAAGCCCACCCAGGGCGCAAGATTCTAGAAAAGGAAGAAGAGTGGGCTGAGAGTCAAGCTGGCTTTCTGTCTGTATGTCTTGGTGTGTGTGTCTCAGTCAATACCTGGGGAGACTGTGGCAGAGAAGGGGGCTCTGGGAAAGTTCCCAGCATCTCCAGGTTTGGATCTCAGGATTTTAGCACTGAGGGCTGTGTCTGGGATTTGGAAGACCGTAAAGTGTGTGTGAGGGCGCCATAGTGGGAAGACAGCTTGCAAGCCCATCTGATTGGGGCTTTCTCATAAGTTTCACTTTTCATTTGCAGTCGCTTTTAGGTTGTTCTGCCTGGAGATGGATGGCATTCTCCAATGTTTGTTCTAGCCGGTTCCAGTTCTAGAAGTGCTATCCAGTGTCAAGTTCTAGAAGAGTCAATCAGAGTTAGAGGAAGTTTACTTTGATGAAGGAGCCAGGAGGAGAGTCAGCATTCTCCCCTACTCCGTGGGTCCCTCAGCCTCTAAGCGCAGTGACCCAAACCTTCCTCCTGCTCCTCTTGGAGGTCCTGGTCCTGCTGTTCTCTGGGTGAAGCGAGGTCTGGAGAGAAACTGCCTTTGAGGAGAGTGGTGGGACCTCATCCCCTTTGGATGTCTCCCTTTATTCCCCTTTTTCACCTTCTTCCCTCCCCCATTCCTATGCACACATGCACATACTTGCAAACGCACAAGCATACATGCACACACACAGACACACAAGAAGAATCTTCCCAGGGACCACAAGGGGGGCAGCAGGAAGGTCGCCCCCTTCCCCCCTTTACCTTCTGGCTTCGAACAGCCCAGCCTTGTGGGACTATGGGCCATGGAAGTTGGCTACTTGGAAGACTCACAGTTCTCTGGGGATGATATCCACCTGGTGGTCCCTGACACCCGTGGGACCCTCATACCTAAGGAAGAGCCTACAGAGCCTACACTGCCAAGCTGACTGGGGAGAGGCATCCAGGATCTGAGCAGACAGAGTTGCAGGAGGCCCTGAGATCTCCTTCCCTCTCTGGCAGATCTCCACAGCTGCAGAGTAAACCAGCCTCTCACTCCCACCCAGGCCCCAGGAGTTCATCTCCATGTGGGCTCTCTGCAGCTCCCTGCCTGAGCGAGCACGGCTGGTTTAAAAAGGTTTTTGGGTCCCAAGGGGAGGTGGGAAAGGTGAAGGAGCAGGAGGTAAATTGACCAGGTGTTTCTGAAACCACAGACCCTTAAAAGAATCTCCTGGCTGCAGGATTGAGGTGGAGAAACTTGTGCTCAAGCGATCCCATAGCAGCTAGCGAATAGTGGCCTGAGCCCCGGGCCTGGCCTGGGAATTTTGGGTTCCAGTGCTCTGCAGACAGATGGTCTGAGGTTCTGCAAAGCAGCCAGCGTGGCCCTTGTTTCGATGCCCAGGATCTGGAACACCTGCCCTGGGGCATCAGTCCTACCACCTCTCGTCTTCCTGATATTAATCCCATTCCCCCAACCCTCTAATTGCTACTCTCCATCCCCCCACCCCCCAACTCAGGTGACCACATTGAACTTCAGGTCCTGCTCTGCCCTTTCTTTCCTCACCTTTCCTATAACTATTTAGTTATAGGCCACAAAGAGAAACACTGAAAGGTAGGTGAGGGGTACTCACCTATATAGAGAGGATGACGGTGGAGAGACAAAGAAGGGCCAGAGTTGTGTGTGTGCTCATTTCTCTCTCAAACTACACCCAACTCTAGAGGGCTGCTGGGGCTTCCTCAGCCACAGCCAAGGGCCACAGGCCTGACCTATGCTGACCGATGTGAGAGAGGCCTTGTAGGGCTCCACACTTCCAAACTCAGAGGCTTCTGGACACCTGGACACTTTCTTCCTATGCTGTTTCTTCATCAATAGGGTCTGTGTTTGGGGTTTCTGAACTCATCCTCTTGATATAGTTCTGTTTACCTTCAGGCTCCTGTTTTTCCTTTGAGCAGCACTCAGAGTCAGGATATTGGGCTGAGGGCCACTTGGTGACTTTGTGGAATGTTGGAGCTGGCTCCTTTCCTTTCTTAGCCACTCCTGTGCTTCACAAACTCACAGTCATTCTCATTTCTCCAGAAGCATCTCCAAGAACTTGTTGTTGTTGTTATGTGCCTTCCAGTCAGATCCGACTCATAGGGAGCCCTCCTTGGGTTTCCGAGGTGGTATCACTACGGAAGTAGATCTCCCAACCTTCCTTCCTACTTAGGGAAAAGAAAAGAGAGAGAGAGAGAGAGAGAGAGAGAGAGAGAGAGAGAGAGAGAGAGAGAACCTATAGGAAAAAATGTTTACAGGGTTGATTAACATGGACAAGCAACACCACTTTCTGCCTCTCACTGAAACTTTATTCCCAACACAGAACTCATTTCATAGTTCTGGCTGCCTAAAAAGTGCCGTAGCCAGGACATTACAGACTGCATGCTGTGCGCCCCTAGGATCTGGAGAATAAAACATCACAACTTCTTCCAATACAGAAATGTGCTTCTGTCCTGGTTAGAAAAATGAGCTTTCAAAGTCCTTGAGTCTCACTGAGGTAAATTGTGCAAACTGTGAGCCTGTGCTTTATACAGTCCCTGACACATCCTAGCTACCAAACAATGTTTGCTGAATTTAAATGAGTCCCAGACTCATTACCAGTTTATATCAGCTTGTGGCACCTTTGTTGTCAGCCGACTCATCTGCACTCACTATTATTAACTCAGGTGCTGGATTGTGTGCTGTCAGCCCCACATCCTTCTCCCAACATCATCTCTGCAGCAGAGGAGCTAGGAAATAGATCTCCAGAACCCCCTTCCCTGTGTAGTTCCCAGTACGAGTTTTCCAATGGGAGGGGCTTTGTGAGATATGGGACACAGAAGAGAGGGAGTGGTCTTTATACCCCAGAGGTGGTTAAAGGCACATGCTGGCCATGTGATTCTCAGCAGCTTCTCTGCAAGGTTTAGAAACCTCCTGCTTTGCCTACACAGACTGAGACAAGTGGTGGGAGATTTCTTGGAGGTTTTTGAGAATTAAGCAATTTCCTAGCAAGCTCTTTAAAGCCACCCACTTCAGTGCTTGAGGCTGAGGTCTCAGCATGTGCTCCCCCAACCTTCCAGCTGCAGCTTCTCAAACTTTCACTGACCTTGGCTTCCCCAGATCTTCAAACATCAGTGTAAGCCCTTATTTCTCTGTTAAACCTTTCTTTCTGGGATACCAGAGTGGCTTTCCTGATAAAATCTAGACTGATACAGCTCCCCACTAAGAAGAACTCCTGATTACCTCCTCTTCTCCCTTCCCCACTATCATGAACCAGGCACCCCATTCTGCCATTTCCTCACCTTTTCCTCTACTTTCCAAGCCCAGAGCACTTACAGGTCTTTTATCATTTCATCCAAATGATAAAGGAACTTTCACTTTTCTTTTCTTTCTTTAGGCTTCTTTCTATTACTTCCAAATGTGAATCTTTATATGTACATTTATTCAACAAGTATTGAGGACTTACTAGTTGGGGGAACTGTGTTAGATGCCATGCGTTTAATCTCTTAAAATTCTGACTTGTGTACCCTAGCTTTTAAAAAAGAAAAAATAGTTTGGAGTGACAGGCTGTAATAAAGTCTTTAAACTCTGAAGTTAAAGTTGTCTACGACATGGTCCCAGTCTAGCTTTCAATGCAGCCAGTTTTGTATGAGGATATGAGGATGCAATCAATCTGGTGTTTTTTTCCATCTTTGAAAAGTAGAAGAAAAGGGAATGGTTGGAAGGCCAAAGGATCTGTATTCCAGGAGCTTGCTACTCTGATCTTGGAAATTTGATTGAACATTTTTGAGCCTTTCTTGACTTATTGGTAAAATAAAAATAATAAACTCTTCTGGGACAATTGTACAGGTTTGTTGTAAGGCTCAGTTGAGTTATTATATATGAAAGCACCATAAAAAGTATGTACACTGAATATAAGGTATTAGAATAGAATATGAAGAGAACTAAAAATAATATTCTGAGATAAGAGGGATAGTGACATCTATTGGATAATACTAGTGCTGGGTGTCAGGAGGTTTGAGTCAGTTATCCTTTGACTTTATCTGAAACTGAGGGTACTGACTACGATGTGTTCTAACATTCTGTTCCAGCTCTAAAATGCAGTTGCCCAATTTTCCTGCTAGGTGGCAAAAGATAGTCAGCTTTCCCCTATCTCCCCCACAAAAGCTGTGTTGCTACTAAATTCTGAACCAGAAGCCACCAGCCACTCCTCGGAAGGAAGATTGGGCCATGTACTTCTGTAGTGACACTGCCTTGGAAACCCAATGAATGAGAGGTCACTATAACTCAGGACCGACTCAAAGGCAGTGAGTTTGGTTTTGCTTTGAGCCTTCTTGGAATAACTTTACAACTGGTCTTTTTTTGGGGGGGATCTAAATTATAGCTTTTTTTTAAAAAAAATTTTTATTGTGATTTAGGTGAAGATTTACAGAACAAATTTACTTTCCATACAGCAGTTCACATACACTTTGTCTCGTGACTTTGACCACAGTTTACCACAATGCAACAGCTCCCTTCCCACTTCCTCCCCATAGTTACTCTTCCCAGTGTCCATCCCTCCATCATTCCTGCCCCCTGAGCTGTCTCCCTGTGCATAAGCAGCCCTTCTTTCTGCCATGATTGTTCTCTCCAAGGAGAGTATCTACTTGAGGTAAATGTTCAACTCATATGTCTGTCTTTTGTTTGGCTGGAAACCACAGGTGTGGGTTCAATTCCAGAC
>NW_006921881.1:3606617-3616037 GCF_000298275.1 Orycteropus afer afer
GTACAACTGGTCTTACAAGCATTTAGGAGTACCAATTATAAGAACTTTATGAGACACTTTTGCAAAATAATTTAGCAAATCAAATATGTCCTCAAATTTGTTTCTTCAGGACAAAGTATATAACATTTCCAGGGACCTAGAAACTATTAAGCTAAAATATTCAGACTCTGCACGTCAAAATCAATTCTATTAACTTTCCTTTAACTGCCTTGTTCTTAGTCCACTATGCTATTTTCCCAGGATTGGCCTGAAGCTGCCTCTTCTGCCTGAACAAGTCCTTGTAATGTCATGATATAAACAAGGCTGTTCACCTAAGGGGGGTGCAGTGCTTGATATTGTGATTAATGGCTGTTTTAACGTCATAATATCATATTCACTGAGGTTTATTTTAAACTTTCTTCCCCAGTATCTCTTTGAATTCAGCTGACAGATTTAATCCCTGTATTCCAGGATACGTGGATCTCTCCATGATTCTGTAAGACATAATGTCAGGTACCACCTACTCCATGAATACCCCCCCCTTTTTTTTAAGAAATATATCTTCTCTTGTTGAAAATATACACAGTAGAACATACACCAATTCAACAATTTCTACATGTACAATCGAAAGACATTGATTACATTCTTCAAATTGTGCAACCATTTCCACCCTCCTTTTAATTGTTCCTTCCCCATTAATATAAACTCACTGCTCCCTAAGCTTTCTGTCTAATCTTTCAAGCTACTATTATCACCTTGGTCCCATGTAGATAGAAGGCCCAATGCTCAAGGCAGACATTATTTACTAATTAAGCTAAACTATTGTTTGGTTTATTTTCAGTTTAAAGTTTAGATGATCTCAAGGCAATAGCTTTTGGGGTTCATCTAGTCTCAGTGGATCCAGAAAGTGTGGATTCCATAAGAAGTTGAAATTCTGTTCTGCTTTCCTCTTTTTGATCAGGATTCTTCTACAAATCTTTGTTCAAAATGTTCAGTAAATGGTAGCCCAAGGAGCCCTGGTGGTGCAGTGGTTAAGTGCTTAGCTCTTAACTGAAAAGTTGGCCATTCGAACCCTGCAATGGCTTTGTGGAAGAAAGATGTGACAGTCTGCTTCCATAATATAACAGCTTTGGAAACCCTATTAGGCAGTTCTACTCTGTCCTACAGGGTTGCTAGGGTCACTCTGAGTCAACTCTATAGCAACAAGTTAATGAGCACCATCTAGTTCTTCTGGTCTCATGGCAAAGAGGGAAGTTGTTCATGGAGACAATTGGCCACATATCATGAATACATATTATTGTGGAGAATTTCCCAGTAGTGAAAACTCTGGAGTCTTTGGCATATGCGACCACTACTCAAGAAGTTGTCAGTTTGAACCCACCTAGAAGATCTTTGGAAGTAAAGATTGGTGATCTGTTTCTGCAGAGCCACAGTCTTGAAAACCCTATGGAGCAGTTCTACTCTGTGCACACGGGGTCACTGTGAATTGGAATTGACTAGATGGCAACTAACAACAAGTGCAAACTCTATAGTTGAATTTGTATGTTCATTATTTATAGCATTCTCACTCACTGCTGTGGAGAGTCGGATCTGACTCATATGACCCTTCCTTGGGCTTCTGAGGTGGTATCACTACGGAAGTAGATTGCCCAACCTTCCTTCCTAGGAGTGGCTGGTGAGTTTTATAGCATTAGATAATTGGAATTACTGAGGAATCCAGCAATAAGTTGGAAATCTAACATATAGAGACCCATAAAATATTCTCTTTATATGCCCTATACTGAAATCTACAAAGACCACAGAATGAGTGAGAAATTTAGTTTGAAAATTGTTATCAGAATATAAATAAATCTGTATTTCCAGCATTATTGTGGTGGAAATTAAGAGTGAGTTTAGATTTCAGTTAATTCTATCTACTCTTTCCCAACTTATATATTAGCTTCTTAACCTCATCAGAGAATTTGTTTTCTTCCATAGTTAATGTTCATTTAGGAGCTCTGGTGGTGTAGTGCCTAAGGCATTTGACTGCTAACTAGAAGGCGGGCAGTTCAAACCACCAGTCACTCCTTGGACGGAAGATTGGGTAATCTATTTCCATAGTGATACTGCCTTGGAAACCCAAAGAGGGGTCGCTATGAGTCAGGACCAACTCGACAGCAGTGAGTTTGGTTTTTTTGGTTTAATGTTCATTTAAATTTACCGATATATTTACTTTTTTTTTTTTGTATTCTTTCTTTCATCTCATACCTTCCATGGGATTTCTTCTCTGCCCAAAGTACATTCTTTAGAACTTCCATTAGTGACAATCTACTTGTGTCAAACAGTCTGTTTTTGTCTGAAAAAAAAGCGTAATATTTTCATTTCTAAATGTTATACTGTATACTGTTCTTTTCCAAATTTCTTGGATATTTCTTATAGTTTCTTATTTCCTGAACATATTTGAAAGCTTGTTTTGTTAATCATATTAAGTATAGCTATTTTACATTCTTTTCTTATTGTTCTATTATCTGAGTTACTTGATTCTGCTGTCATTTGTTCCTGCTTATCTTTTCACATGAACGTAGTTTATTTTTGTTTTCTTAATATTAAGTGCTCATTTTGCTTATAAAATTATTTGTTGGAAGTTTCAAAGCCTGGATGAAAATAAGGAGCCCCTGGTGCCACAAATGATTAAGCACTTGACTGCCAGCCAAAAGGTTGGCAGTTTGAATCCTTTCAGAGGTGCCTGGGAAGACAGACCTGATGATCTGTTTCTGAAAGGCCACCGTCTTGAACACCTCATGGAGCAGTTCTGCTCTGCACCCATGGGCTCGATATGAGTCAGAACTGATTCCACGGCAACTAATAACAACAACGACAGATCAGAGTAGACTCCTTTGTGTTTGCTTTTGCCAAGTTTCTGCGAATTTGGCCTACTTTTTAAAAACTGAATTCATAGTTTGAAGATTTTTAGATCACACATATAGTGTAAACTTGGGTTGAAAATCTGAGAGGCCACTTATGGTTAAAACTCAGGAACAAATCTTTTCTCTTACTCCACTGAGCACCGGGGTGACTGTTCCTGTTCTCCTTATTGTTATGTGCCGTGGAGTTGGACCCAACTCATAGCAACGCAGTATCACTACGGAAGTAGATTGCCCAACCTTCCTTCTGAGGAGTGGCTGGTGGGTTTGAACCACCAGCCTTCTGGTTAGCAGTCAAGTGCCTTAGGCACTATGCTACCAGAGCTCTTGTAGTCCTTGTTGTTGTTATGTGCCGTTGAGTCGGCCCAGACTCATAGTGACCCCTCCTTGGGTTTCTGAGGCAGAATCACTATAGAAGTAGATTGCCCCATCTTCCTTCTGGAGAGTGGCTGGTGGGTTTGAACCTTCAGCCTTCTGGTTAGCAGTCAAGTGCCTTAGGCACTATGCTACCAGATCTCCTCCTATAGTTCTTAGAGTAGGAGATTTCCCTCACACTGAGGAACCTGCCCTTTGGCGTCTCAGCTCATCCAACTAACTTTTCCCACTTTAAGTGCTCCCTGGGCTTTGCCTTCTTTTCCTTTCATGACCTCTATGAGGTCATAAAAACCAAAACTTAAGTTTTCAACATTCAGTTAATGACCTCAAGACAAAAGTAAATCGAGAGCTTTCCGGATTTTGGTTAAAAAAAAAAAAAAAAACCCTCCAAACTCATTGCCATTGAGTTGATTCTAACTTAGTGACTACCATTGGGTTTCCAAGTCTGCAAATTTTTACTGAAGCAGACTGCCCCTTCTTTCTTCAGTGGCAGCTTGTGGGTTTGAAGCAGTGGCCTTTTAGTTAGCAGCCAAATGCTTTAACCACTACACTGCCAGAGCTCCTAGACTGTTCCTATTAAAGCATAGCTCTTCAACATTTTGAGGAAGATTTTAAAAATATTTTGTTCATCCATTTTTGTTAGCATGAGGGTAGGTGTAAATCCTTAATGTGCCATATTAGCACATATTAGTTCATAACAATTTCCCAAAGCCCCTTTTCACAATCTTTTTAACTTATTGAATATCTGAGCAAACTATTAGACATTGCCCAAGCATTAATGAAGAGCCAGCCACAACACATTTCTTCTTTTGGCAAAGTGGATTTCTAAATGGTCTGCTTGAAATATCCCTACTGTGAGGTATTCTCTTTTGATGTTCTTTATGAATTTTTCAGAATGGGACCATAATGCTCTAACAGTCATGTTCAAATCATGTAAACGAGGTTCAGATTTTTTCCTCTACAGTCACCTGACTACAGAGAACTCCCATGGACCATGAGCATGAGACAATGGAGAGTGAACTCTGCACAGTAATGAAAGCATTAGGAGTGTTGTCTATCTTGTTATGCAACTTGCCTGTGCCTGCAGCATCTGCCCAAGTCTGATGCTGCATACACCCACTTCCTCTTGAGCACTCAGTGCTGAAGATCGTGGTGGATCATATAGAATCCTAGTGATGACGGACATCTCAAGTCACTGTGTCATTTGTTGTATCCTGGGCCTTCAAAATCCTGGCTTTCAAAATCTACCAGGGCCCACTAGAAAGCCAGGAGCTATTTCTGAAAGGATGGATATAGAGTAGAGATTTGTCCCCAAGCCCTCAAGCCTGGACAGTGACACACACACACACACACACATGCACACTCACACACACACTACTATATCCCAGTAAGCATTTAGGGCCTGCAAAAATGACAAGGAGGCCACATGTTCTGACCTCCTCTAACCCTACAAGGGGAAGGCAGGATTACCAGCAGTAACCCAAGGCCTATTACTGCAAGGCCAGACATGCTGCCTCCCTCCAGCCCTTTCACCAACCGTTCCTCCCAAGGCACCCACCACCTCTCTCCTGGGTTCGATAATTCACTGCAGTGGCCACACAGAACTCACAGATTACAGGGTTTATCAGGAAAGCACCAGGCTACAACTCAAGTTCAGGAAGAACGCTCAGTCTCTCTCCCAGCCCACCGTCCCTCAGCCAAGAGTCTCTCACAGTCTCTTTCCCAGCAGTGCTGGTCCCTCGGTGTCTCACTCAGCAATGCGTGTCTCTCGCGTCTCTTTCCCAGCAGCACGTGTCTCTTTCAGGGGCGCGTGTCTCTTTCAGCAGCACGTCTTCCTCCACCAGCAATCACAGAGAGCATTCTGCCTCCAGGAGGCCTCCTTTTGCGCCCGGAAGGGTGGTCAAACTAGCCAATCACAGCATCAGAACTCTAAGCACGTGAGAGAGAGTGAGAACCTCCCAGAACATTGTATTGTGCCACGCCCAACAGAAATACTCCAGGTGGGCGACTTTAAAATCAGGATCTCCTCAGTTGCTAATAGCAATTCCCACCTTGGAGTTTACAAAGACTTATGGGTAGAAAAGCCACAGTAAGTAATTTACTACACCGCAGGGCCCAATTACAGATATGCTTGACTACTGACTGGATCAGCTAGACATGATTCTAGCTATCTGTGTCTCATTTAAAACCATTATTGATTCAGGTCAATTGGATGAACCCACATGAATATTGCATAAGTTGCTGTCAAGGAAAAGACTATCATATTCAATTTGGACAGTAGGCCGGTCTTAGTTAACTAGTGCTGGAATTATAACCACAGGCATAGAGGTTAGGATTTATGACACATATTTTTGAGGGATGTAATTCAATCCATAACATTCCACCTTTTAGCACCCTAAAATTTATGTCCTTGCCACATATAAAACATATTCACCCCAACACATCATTTCAAAAGTCTTAAATCAACTCCAAGTCCAAAATCTCATCTTCTGAATTATGTAAATTTTATATGACTGAGACTTTAGGTGTATTCCTTCCTGGGAAAAAATTCCTCTTCATTTGTGAACATGTGAAATCTAGAATACAAGATATCTGTTCCAAACTACAAATCTTACATATGCACTTGTGCTGCAAAATTAGCCACACACATTACAGAAGCAACAGAAGACAGAATTGGAGTAATCTCTCAGAGACAACCAAACTCCTTGAGAGAGAGAATCACTGATCCTGCCAACATGGGACCATAGTCTCAGGGAACATCAAGCTCAATTGGCACAACATAGTACATAAAAATCTTATTCCACAATCTACTTTGGTGAGTAGTGACAGGGGTCTTAAAAGCTTTAGAGTGGCCATCTAAGATGCAATAATTAGTGTCATCTGGAGCAAAGAAGAGTGAAGAAAATCAAAGGCATCTGGGAATAACTAGTCCAAGGATATGATGGACCATGAGACCAGAAGAACTAGATGGTGCCCAGCTACCAATGCCAACCACTTTGAAAGGGATCAAAACTGGAGATCCTGGATAAAGAGGAAGGAAAAATGTGGAACAAAATTCAAAAACAAAAATGACCAGAATTACTGGTCGGATAGTCTGGTGGAACCTCCAAGACTATGGCCTTGGGTTACTCTTTGGGCCTAAAATTGGACTCACTTCTATGGATTGGCTTTCAGCTCAACAGCAGAAAGACCTACATGCAGAACACCTTCCCCAGGGTGATGCATCCACCTCCTCTAGGGAGATACACCCCTTAGAGCAATTGGCCACGGGGCACCATAGGAACAGCATTCACACAGAGGGAAAACTGGACAGACAGGAGTGCATAGTTAAGAAGTGCCCAGGGACAGGAGGGGAGGAGAGTTTGTTGTGGTTGGGGATGGTAATCGGGGCATGAAATTAAATGTACATGAACTGTTGAATGTAAAACAAATTTTGCTCTGTAAATTTGCATCCAAAGCACAATAAAATTAAAAACAAAAAACCAAAGCATGTATGATGGAACAGGCACAAGGTAGGGATTTCGATTACAAATGGAAGAAATTGGAGGGAAAGGTGGGATAACATGCACCAAAGCCAAAACCCAGTAGAAGAAATCATATTAGCTCTCAAGACTTGAAAATAATTCTCTCTTCTGAGACCATCATGTTGCACACAAATGCTGTGAGATGGTCCCGCCCAGTGTGGCTCCCAAGTCAATAAGGAGAACACCACATGAAGAGAGCCAAGCGTTTATTGCAGGTGCACAAGCAAGGAACTCAAGAGGACTCCACCTCAAATCAAGTTCCTCCTGAACAGCAGATCACTCCCATTCTTATACCCTTTGAAACAGAGAAGTTAGGCACAGACATTCAATGACATGGAAAATATTTGCATTCTAAGAGCTAATTAGGATTAATAGGGGTGCATGGTCACGGTCACCAGGGGATGTCTTTTGGCCTGTGACACCAAAAATTTACTTTCAGGTGAAGGTTTTCCACGCTGTACCTGCCTGGCTAAGCAGAGACAGCTCTGATCACTTCTGGTTTGTTCTATCCAGTTCTTAAGATATCTCACACTGGCTTCTTTTTTATTTTTTACCCCATGTTCTATAAGAGGATCAGCTCTTACATATGATCTTGAGGAATGTGGGAAGAAGCCCAGGCCAGCCAATACCTAGTGCTGTGAGGAATGTACAGGCTGCCTGAATTAGGGCAACGGCCCCACCCTCCAGATTCTGGAAGCTTGCCATGCCCTCTGGGTTCTGGGTGGAGTCCACTTGGCTCTGAGCTTCAGCTCTGCCTTCTAAGCCCTCTTAGATGGAAACTCTCTTCCCTCAGCTTTGGAGGCTCCATTCTTCTAGTCCATCTGAGTTATGGCTGTATCCCATTGGCCCTGGTAGGACCTATTCTTCTGCCCCTTGGGCATAGTAGCTCCACCTCCTCAGCTTTGGGCAGGAGCCACATCCATCTGGCACAACTTAATGGCACCCTCATACTTCAGAACTGAGTTGGTGAATATCCAGCTCTTTGAAACCTAGGAGGCAGTAGCCTCATCCTTTGGAGCGGGGGAGACAGATATGTGCAGAAATAACAATCATGCAGCATGCTGCGTGGACGGAGAGCGTGTGTGGAGGGGGAATTAATCTGGTCGGGCATCCAGGAAGGCTGACTTCATCGGGGTCTGGAAGGGTGCAAGAGGAGCTGGATGCTGTGCATTGGTGTCTATTCCTGATTCAGTGAGCCCTGACTAAACTGGGAACCATGCTTGAGTAGACAACTAAAACCCTGAGATTCCTGAATGTTGTTGTTGTTATGTGCCATCAAGTTGGTCCCGGCTCATAACGAGCCCTCCTTGGGTTTCCGAGGCAGTATCACTACGGAAGTAGATTGCCCAACCTTCCTTCTGAGGAGTGGCTGGTGGGTTTGAACCGCCAGTCTTCTGGTTAGCAGTTAAGTGCCTTAGGCACTATGCTACCAGAGCTCCTAGATTCCTTTAAATACTTCCAACTCAATTGTTGTTCTAGTATGGATAAGAGCCCACCCTCAAGGGACCTACGTTGAGTAGGTCTGAATCCTCTGTAGGGGATCCCCTTTTCAGTTGTAATCAATTCAGTAGCTTCCATATATTTAAAAAATAATCTATACCTTCCATCTTCATAAGTTTGCTCCTTGGTTTAACTCCTTCCCTCACATCTGCCTATTACAAAGCATAACACGCTTGTTCCTGCTTTTAGCCCTCTCACACAGTAAATCAGCAAATATTTCATATTAATTTCATTCTGCTTGCTGTGGCTCCCACCTCTAGGAAGACTTCTCTGATTTCCCCTGCCCTCAGCACTCAGACACTTTATTCTTTTATTCTGTATGCCTTTGGCCCCTTATTTACATCAAATTCATTTGTGTAACTGTGACTTATACTAGAACTATGTCTCTGACCATCCAGAGCTTCATTGAACACTTTGAGGATTGTGGTTGAATAAATTTCTTAGATTTTTCCCTACAGTGTCCAATAGATAACTGTCCACATGGAAACTGAGTAAATTTAGAACAAGAGCTGTTAGTCCTAGGGCTATGTTAAAGCATTTATTCAACAAAGTAGGTTTTATTAAAAAAGATTCTTTTGACTGCTTCATTTAATTCTCCTATGTTGTATTTCCTCTAGAGCCTGTCTAGAAGTGATTTTGCTTTACACAAACACTAGGGCTGTGGGGCAAAGGGAAGTGGAGGAAGGAGTAGAGATTTCTAGGTTTAGTGAGAGAAAGAGGACAGAAAGTAGTCACGAGAAAAAGGTGTTACATAAATGACTTGAAAAATGGAATTAAAGTCAGCGTTCCATATAGGACTATGATTATCTTACTAAGTATAAAAAGGGAACTCTACATTAAGGTTGGGATACAATTTAAGAACGAGGCCAAGGAGACAATAAAATTAACACATGGATGGCTAGGATGAAGATTAGGAGTAGAATAGAGTTAACGCTGCTGTTTTACGCTGGTGCCTCAGTAAATGTTGAATCAAAGCCATTTTGTGTTGGGACTAGGATGAAAATGAAGGTTTTCTTTTCTCTTCTTTTTCCCCCTATTATCTCTGGTAGCATAGTGGCTAAGACACTTGCCTGCTAACCAGACGGCTGGCGGTTCAAACCCACCAGCCACTCCTCGGAAGGAAGGTTGGGCAATCCTAC
>NW_006921881.1:3617442-3644082 GCF_000298275.1 Orycteropus afer afer
GTTGGGCAATCCTACTTCTGTAGTGATACTGCCTCAGAAACCCAAGGAGGGGTCGCTATGAGTCGGGGCCGACTCGACGGCACATAACAACAACAACAACTACTTTACCAAACATGATATATTTTTCGGGGACTAGTACCTTCTGACATGACCAAAGTAGGTGAGATGAAGTCTGGCTGTTCTTGCTTCTAAAGAGCATTATAGCTGTACTTCTTCCAAGACAGATTTGTTTGTTCTTCTGACAGTCCAGGGTATTTTCAGTATTCTTTGCCAATACCACAATTCAAAGGCATCAGTTGTTCTTTTGTCTTCCTTATTCATTGTCCAACTTTTACATGCATGTGAAGCCACTGAAAATACCATGACTTGGGTCAGGCACACTTTAGTCTTCAAAGAGACATCTTTGCTCTTCAGCACTTTAAAGAGGTCTTTTGCAGCAGATTTGCCCAGTGCAATATGTAGTCTGATTTCTTGGCTGCTGCTTCCATGGGCATTGATTGTGGATCTAAATAAAATGAAATTTCTGACAACTTCAATCTTTTCTCCATTTATAGTGATATTTCTTATTGGTCTAGTTGTGAGGATTTTTGTTTTCTTTATGTTGAGGTGTAATCTATACTGAAGGCTGTAGTCTTTGATCTTATCAGTAAGTGCTTCAAGTCATCTTCACTTTCAGCAAGCAAGGTTGTGTCATCTGCATATCACAGGTTATTAATGAGTCTTTCTCCAATCCTGATGCCACATTCTTTTTCCTGTAGTCAAGATTTATGGATTACTTGCTCAACATACATATTGAATAAGTATGGTAAGAGGAAAAAAATGCTAGGACTGAAGAAGTTAAACTTTCTCCTTAAGGCTCTGTTTTGGCTTCAAACCCAAAGATACTGAGATAAATGACTAAGGTATAAAAGCAATGTGTATTTGACACTTGTATATTCTCGGGTGAGTTTCTGCCCTTATCTGAACTTCAGTTCTCCCACCTATTGCTGCTACTTAGAGGATAAAATAAAACAAGAATGCAAAGCAAGAGATATATAAGCAGGTGGGAACAGAATTGAGGGAGAAAAAAAGAAGGTAAGGTAGGGATTAGAAATGGAGGCAAAGAAATAGTGATATGAAAAGGAAGATAGAAATAGAAATGATAAAATTAGGGACACAATCATGGAGGTGAAGAATGCTAAAAAGGGAAAAAGAGGAAAGATTACATTTAATTCAGAGGATGTTTCCATTGGTGGTTCAGAGGTCAAATTCTTGCTTTCCAGGCAGGAGACCTGGGTTTGACCTCTGGTCATTGTTCCTCAAGTACTGCCACCTGTTGTCTGTCATTGCAGGCTTGCATATTGCTGTGATACTGAACAGGTTACTGTGTAGCTTCCAGACTAAGACACACTAGGCAGGAAGGCCTGTCAATGTACCAAAACATCAGCCAGTGAAAACCTTATGGATCACGACAGTCTTATTCTGTTGTGCGAGTCCTCAACATGAGTTGGGGGCTGACTTGATGACAGCTAACAACAAACCCCATCCTCAATCTCTCTTACACGCATAAACACATACACACACAGGTAGATACACATACATCTACATGGACACATGCACACACTCACTATCATCCTTTGCAGGGGCATGATGGGTATGCAGAAGGCAGTAGGGTGGAGAACTCGAGCTTACTGACAAAAGCATGAAGAATATCTCAATCTTGAAGCCCATTAAACAGCTAACCCTCATCTTTGTCTGGGGTCCACATCCTTCCCCAGTAACCTCATGAGTGCTCTCTTTACCTCTTTGTTCCTCAGGGTGTATATGAAAGGATTAAGGGAAGGAGTGCCCACTGCATAGAAGAGACCAAAGAACTTGCCCCTCTCTTGAGCATAGGGATTTTTGGGTTGGAGGTAGACAGTAATAACTGAGCTGTAGAAGAGGGTGACCACAATGAGATGGGAGGAGCAGGTTCCAAAAGCCTTCTTCCTCCTCTTTGCAGAATTAATCCTCATCACTGCCCGGGTGATAGCACATAAGAGACAAGGATGAGAGTGAGGGGCATGACCAAGATGAAGACACTGGCAATAGCCATCTGGATCTCATTGTAGGTGGTGTCCCCACAGGAGAGTCGAATTAGGGCTGGGACCTCACACACAAAATCATCCACCTGCCGGTGGGGGCAGAAGGGCAGGTGGAGGGTGGATGGTGTCTGGACCACCGACTCCACCAGCCCAATGACCCAGGCCACAGTCACAAGCTGCCAGCATAGGCGGGGGTGGATGATGGTGCAATAATGGAGTGGCTGGCAGACAGCCACATAGTGGTCAAAAGCCATCACTGTCAGGAGGATGCATTCAGTGGTCCCCAGGGACAGGAAGATGAAAAGCTGGACAAAGCAGCCAAGGAAGCTGATGGTCTTCTTTGGGCCCCAAAGGTTGAACAGCATCTGGGGAACACAACTTGTGGTGAAGCAGAGGTCCAAGAAGGAGAGGTTAGAGAGAAAAAAGTACATTGGAGAGTGGAGTCTGGGGTCCAGCACAGACAGCAGGATGATGAATGTGTTGCCCACCAGAGTCAGGAGGTAGGAAGTCAAGACAACCACGAAGAGAATCTTTTCAAGTCCTAGGTGTTCAGAGAAGCCCAGAAGGAGAAAGCCCACTGGGGAACTCTGGTTGACCATGGCCTTTTCCTTTAGATGCTAGAAAGGGAGGTGAGCTGTCAGGTGAGTGTGTTCCATCCTGTTTTGTAAGAATTCACCTAGAATGTGCTGGGAAACAGATGGATACCTCTGATAGCTCTGATCTACTGAATGAAGGTAAAGCAGGCCAATGCTTTGGATTAATTTATGATTCATTCATTCATTCAGCACATGTTTTTTGAGTGTAACTATGTTGGGTCACTATGTGTTGGAGACGACTCTATGGCACCTAACAAAAACAACAACAACAACAACAACATGTCAGGTCACTATGAGTCAGAACTGACTCAATGGCAATGGGTTTTAGTTTGGTTTTATGTTTGGAGAGCTCTTCTAAGTGTTGTATTGTCCCTTATTTATTTGGTGGAGAAATTTTCTGATTATAAATTATCTCTATAGGGTTGATAATTTTCTTTTGGTTGGGATGGCTTTTGTAGAACTATTTGTATTCCATTTATTTTAAAACTCTTGATTTGCAAGGGGACTTATTAGGGACAAAACGTTTTATCTATAAAAGATTTTCCCTTGCTTCAATGATCCACCTTCACTGAGAGATCAGCTCAGTTGTCCTGGCCACATCACCAGCCTGTTTGCTAAACCAGATGTCCTGGTTGGGAGACTTGGCCCACATTCTCAGTCCCCACCAGGAGAAGCTTACAGGCAGTGGGGAAGTGTGGCCCCAGGCACATTTTAAGTTACTGAAGAGCTCATGAGAATATTATCAAAAGATCCCAAAATCTGAAGGCTAACTGATACAAAGATACTGGGTGAATGAGAGAAAAGGCTTTGTAAGATGAGGGACCAATTTGGGTGGATGTATCAGGGCAAGTTTTCTGGAGTAGGTAACTAGACTTTTCCTATGAAAGAGAGATGTATTGTAATCCAAAGAGATTACATGTCATCTCAGCTGGGAGATGAGATTGGAGGCTGCAAGTACTCTGGCAGTTGAGAGACAAAGACTCAGGGTTCTCTGGTCTTAGATCTTCCTCCCAAACCAAACCCACTGCCCTCATGTCATTCTGACTCATAGAAGCCCTATAGGACAGAGTAGATCTGTCCTACAGGGTTTCCAAGGCTGTAAATCTTTTAAGGAAGCAGACTGTATCATCTTTCTCCCATGAAGCAGCTGTTGGGTTCAAATGGCTGATCTTTCGGTTAGCAGCTGAGCATTTTAACTGCTGCACCATTAAATTTCCTTTGAAGACTAGGAAGGTCATTTAGGGGACAGGGGTGTCCACAAGTGAGAAAGTAGTGCCGTGGAAACTTATAGGATAGTATGAGAATCTCCCCATCACCGGCTCTCTCTCCAGCTTTTGTTTAATCTCCATGGCATCTCTCTTTTTGTTGGGAATTTCTGCTTTTGCTCTTTCTTTGTTTGTTCCTTTTCTTTTTCTCATTTTCTTTTCCCCTTTACACGATATTAAAATAAAAAATATGTTGTTACATAATTCAAACAGGTGTGTGAATAAAGGAAATCTGTTTAGTTTTTTTTTTTTTTTTAAATAAAACCAACATGTCATATGCCTATCAGCCAGGTTAAGTAATTGAGCAAATGTTACAAGTGTCTTAGAAGCTCCTATGTGTCTCTCCCTGATCATGTCAATTTACTACCCCTCCAAGACATAACCGCCATTCTGACTTTTTTTTGAATGCTTAATTAGGAGCTCTGGTAGCATAGTGCCTAAGGCACTTGACTGCTAACCAGAAGGCTGGCAGTTCAAACCCACCAACCACTCCTCAGAAAGAAGGTTGGGCAATCTTACTTCCATAGTGATACCGCATCAGAAACCCAAGGAGGGGTTGCTGTGAGTCGGGCCGACTCAACAGCACATAACAACAACAAATTAATCGTTCCTTTTTTTGAGATACAATTTGCATGCTACAAAATTAACCCTTTACCAGAATATAATTTAGTGGTTTTTTAGTATGTTCTCAAAGTTGTGCAGTCAGCACTAATGGTAGAACATTTTTATCACTCCTGAAAGAAACCTCATACCCATTAGCAGTCGTTCTCTTCATTGTTTTCTTTATAATATAAAGTTCTTTGACTATCACATCACCCTAAACAATAGCCAATTGTTTCCTATTTACCCATCAACCATCATCCTAATCATTTTCCTGCATTTCAACTCTCTCATTCTCTTGGCATTTCGCTCCTTTTCTTTCTCTGTCTTGTTTCTCAATGTCTTTGGTTTACATCTTCCTTACTGACTCTCCCCTTCTTTTAATCTCTGTCTTTTCCACATTCACTTTCATTTACCCTTTTCTGGTGGTCTTTTCCCCTTTAACACATTCATTACTCATTTATGCAATTATTCACTTCTTGAGGTTAAAGATGCCAGCATTGTGCTAAGAGCTGTGGGTAGGGCATTTATGACAATCTAGTGATACTTAGCTGCTATTGCTATTAGTAGCTACCATCTGTCGAGTGCTTCTTTATGTGCCAGGCATGGTGTTAAGCAGCTCCCTGGACACCTGGCACAGCAACCCTGTACAGTACATATTATTATCCCAGTTTTACCCAAAAATGGATTGTACCAGAGAGGTTAAGTAACTTGTCTAAGGTTACCCAGCCAAGATGTGCAAGGGCCAGAATTTTAGGCCCTGTTTAACTCCAAAACTGGTGCTCCACTACTGAGGACACATGGAAACTGATAACTCATAGATGAAGAATAAATTCTCTATTTATCTCCGATCAAACAAAAATCTCCTTGGTGCTCTGCTGCCAGATACCCCATGAGAAAGCTCTTAACTAATGCCTAGCCTACAGCATCCAGCTGCTAACCAGAAGGGCAGCAGTTCAAACCCACCAGCCGCTTCCCAGAAGGAAGTTGGGGCAATCTATTTCTGTAAAGATTTATAGCTTCAGAGACCCAATGGGGGTTGCTATGAGTCAGAATTGACTCAATGGCAGTGAGTAGAGTGAGTAAGCTTACATTTATGGGGTCTTCTGTGGTTCAATGGTAGAATTGTTGTCTTCCACGCTCGAGACCTGAATTTGATTCCTACCAACACACCTCATGCGCAGCTGCCACCTGGCTGTCAGTAGAGGCTTGTGTGTTGCTATAATGCTGAAGAGGTTTCAGCAAAGCTTCCAGACCAAGGTAGACTAAGAAGAAAAGCCTGGCTGTCTACTTCTGAAATCAGCCAATGAAAATCCTTTGGATCACAATGGTCTGATCTGCAACCAATCGTGGGGGTGGTAGAGAACTGAGCAACCTTTTTTTTTTTTCCCATTGTGCATGGGGTTGCCAAGAGTCAGAGGCCAACTCAACAGCAGCTGACAACAACAGCTTGCATTTGGATATCAGAGAAAAACTAAAACTAAAGAGGTATGGCACCTTTGAGTGGTAGTTAGATCTCTGCTCATAACAAAGATTGTTAATGCTTATTATCAGCCATTTTTTCCCCAACACGGCTTATGTAAGGCTGCTCATACCTTATACCTGCTCTTGGGAGCTCTGGTGATATGGTGCCTAAGGCATTTGACTACTAACCAGAAGGCTGGTGGTTCAAACCCACCAGCCACTCCTTGGAAGGAAGATGGGGCAATCTACTTCTGTAGTGATAACACTTCGGAAACCCAAGGAGGGGTTGCTATGAGTCGAGTCCAACAAGACTACAATGAGCTTTAGCTTGGAGCTGCTCTTGATTATTAAATTCACAGGAATTTTGTGACCCAGTTATTAAACCATTGGTAACTGGTTCCCAATGTAAATAGCTGTGTTGTGAATATTTTCACTATGGAAATTGGTAAACAACACAAATTAGGGTTCTGCCTCCCTCCTCTCCAAACCTGTTGTTAAACATTACCAGCACACCTCTGATTGTCCCTCACAACAACTATGTATCATCTCCCTTTTAACATAAAGAAATCGAAGCAAAGAGAGGTTAAATAATTTGCCCAAGGCAATTGAGCTAGTAAGCACCAGAGTTGATATTTAAACCCAAGTGACTGCAGAGCCCACCACCCATGGCCCATCATATTTCTGCTGGGAAGGTGAGGCCAAGGGAGGTTAGAGGTACCTCTTTGCCATGAAGTTCTTTGTCAACAATCTTCCCTTCAGTCTGGGGAGAAGTTAGCTTCTTTTTTGGTGCCAGATATAAAAATGAAGACACAGTATGAAGGTAGAGGGAGGAATCCCAGGACTCCTGTCCCATGGAGAACAACAGCTCATTAGTTTTGCTGAGACCCCAGTCTCTAGCCTACAGATAATTAATTAGCCAGTAATGATGGTAGAGAGAGAAAGGGAATATCTAGAGGAAATGTGTCATCAATAATCATCCCTGTGGTAAGGAAAAAGGTCACCTACTCTTTGTCAATAGGGAAGTCAAGGGCAATGTCTCTCCTCTCCACCACCTCCAGTCATCCAGATACTCCTCTTAAACCTATCCTTCATCCACTTAAGACCTTACTTTTTAAAGCTCTCAACTTCTCTCTTTTCCATTTAATTATTTTCTGAGCTGGACAACACTGTAATAACACAGAATTATAAAACCCTAGGGTTGGAAGAGGGTGCTCTGGTGGCATAGTGCCTAAGGCATTTGACTGCTAACTAGAAGGCTGGTGGTTCAAACTCACCAGCCACTCCTCGGAAGGAAGATTGGGCAATCTACTTCTGTAGAGATACTACCCCAGTAACCCAAGGAGGGATCATTATGAGTCTCAGTCAACTTGACGGCAGTGAGTTTGGCTTGTTATTTTGGTTTTAGGGTTGAAAGAAGGAATTCTGGTGGCTTAGTGGATAAGGCATTTGACTACTAACCAGAAAGGCAGCTGTTCAAACCCACCAGCTGCTCTGTGGAAGGAAGATGGGGCAATCTACTTCTGTAAAGATTAACAGCTTCAGAAACCCAATGGGGTCCCTGTGAGTCAGAATCTACTAGATGGCAGTGAGTTTGGTTTGGTTTGAGGGTTGAAAGAGCATTTGGGACATTTAGTCTAATCCTTATATGATATAGCTGAATTTAAAAGCTGATTTGCAAAATTCCTGAAAACTTAACAATCAACTCTTATGCTATAGTACAAGTCAGCTCCAATACATCACTGGACAAAGACCTCTGGACATTCCACGAAGCATATTTTATTGTTCAATGATAGCAATGATATTTATCAGTTGGGATTAGCAAGAAGGGGTAAGCGCTTTGGTGGCATTGGTAGGAAAGATGCACCCAAAACGGTGTGAGATAAACCCTAAGAAGATTCAGGGGCCCTCCATATCACTCAAGGTTTTAGAGGCCCTGTGGTCTGCAGCATGCCAGGACATCCTTTGAAAGTAAAGAACAGATTATTGCATCCTACATTTAACACCACAAGGTGGCACTAATGGTTAAGAGCTTGACTGCTAGCTGAAAGTGCTGGTTTGAACACAATCAGAGGCGCCTAGGGAGATAAACCTGGTAATCTGCTTCTGAGCGATCTTCTTCTGAAAATCTTGAAAACCCTGTGGAGCAGTTCTAGTCTTCACACATGGGGTCACTATGAGACAGAATTGATTCAATGGCAACAAATAACAACAACAACAATGGTAATAACAAATGCTTGGTTCTAGAGGCAGTATATTTCACACTCTTAGGAATAATGCATGGAACTATTTACTAGTGACTTTGACTTTGGTTGAGTAGTGGTTAAGGCATTTGGCTGCTAACCAAAAGGTTGGTTGCTCAGACTCACCAGCTGTTCCGTGGAAGAAAGATGAGGCAGTCTGCTTTCTTAAAGATTTACAGCCATGAAAACCAATGGGGGTTACTATGAATCAAAATTGACTCCATGGCAGTGAGTTGACTTTGACTGGAGCCCAGAGAAGAAATGGGCCATATGACCTTGTTGACTATCAGGCATTAGAAATATCAGTGTTGGAAATTTTCGGTAATCCTCAAATGGATAATTGCTACATAGACCTTCTGCAGAGAAGTTTATGCCATTCAGAAAACCCTGGCCTGTTACCAGACCTTATTAAGACAGAGCTCCTGACCACGGGACATCAAATAACTATGAGACTGGACTCTGTTATTGCTGAGTTCTGCCCCATCTACCATATGATATGGTCTGGTAAGTACAGCAATAATCAATTGTAAGAGAGCAGCAATACTTCCCAGACTGAGAGTTAGCAGAACTAGAGGACAGAAGCAAAATGCATGAGCAGATGGTCCAGACCCTTATGCCGTCCACACTCTTGCCCCGGTGCCTCTCTTTCTTCACACAGTAATGGGTACAAGGGGTAGGAGGGATGTTCCAGGTCTCTATTCCCTCATAAACTCTCCAAAAATTGGTGGCTTAAACCAACAACTGTTTTTTAAAATTTTTTTTTTATTGTGATTTGGGTGGAAGTTTACAGAGCAAATTCGTTTTCCACACAACAGTTAATACACATTTTGTCTCATGACATTGACTGGAATTCCCCACAATGTAACAGCTCTCTTCCCACTTGCTCCCTGTAGTTAGCTCTTCCCTGTGTCCTTCCCTCCCATGCACTCCCACCCCCTAAGCTATCTCCGTGTGTAAACACTGCACTTCTGTTCTCCCATGATTGATCACTCCGAGTAGTGTTTCTACCTGATGTAAATATTCACCCCATATGCCTGTCTGTTGTTTGGCTGGAAGCCATAAGAGTGAGTTCAATTCCAGACCTGAAGGGTGGCTAGATGCCACAAGTCTCAGGGGTCTCATCAGGCTCTGTCAGACCAGCAAACCTAGTATTTCTTTTTTTTTTTTTTTAACAATTTTGAGTTTTGTTCACCATTGTTTTCACACTCTGTCCAGGATCTCCTGCATCGATCCCCTTCTGAGTCATTGACAGTGGTAGCCAGGTACTATCTAGTTCTTCTGGTCTCATGGTCTTATAGGCTGAGGATCGCGTGGTCTACCAGTCCCTTGGACTGATTGTTTCCATGCATCTTTGGTTTTCTTCATTCTTCTTTGCCCTGGATGAGGAAAGACCCATCATTGCATCTAGATGGACGCTTACAAGCTTTTAAGATCCCAGTCACTATTCACCAAAGTAGGATGTAGAACAATGTTTTTGTGCTGTATAAACCAACAACTATTTTATTATATCTCACAGTGTCGTGGGTCAGGAATTCTGGAAGAAATTTGCTGGGTTATTCTTCTGTTCCATGTGGCATTAACTGGGATCACTTGGAAGTATTCAGCTGGCAGATGGAGTGCTCCAGATGTTCTAAGACAGCTTCACTCATTTGTCTGGCACCATCTTGGTGGGAATGACTCCAAGTCTGGGTTCAGCTGGGCTCTTCTCCCTCTTCATGCTGTCTCAGGACCACTCCACATGATTTCTTCAGCATGATACTCAAACTTCTTACATGGCAACTCCAGGCTCTAAGAGACCAATGTGAAACTGCAAGTTCATTTAAAGGCTAGGCCTAGGACTGGCATGGTGTCACTCTGCTACACTGCATTGATCAAAGCAATCACAGATGTTCAGGTTACCTAGTACTGCTCTGAAAAGAATATACCACACATGGGATAGCTTGAAGAAATAGTTTATTCTCTTACAGTTTGGAGGGGTTAAGACTGAGTTCAAAGTGCCAGTCTTGGAGCTCAGTGAAAGCCCCTCAACCTTGAGCTTCAGCTCTGCCTCCTGCTCCCAGCCCTCTGAAGCTAGAGGCTTTTCTTCACTCAGACAGCTAGTGGCTGCTGAGACTGACAAGCCCAAGGTTGACAAGTAAAAAGGCACAGTCCCGATGTTGCCAAACCACATGGCAGGCCTTTAATTCAAGTTCATCAAAAGTCCCAAGGTCAGCAGAGCATGGCAGGCTGCTGAACAATGACATGGCTACATGCAGGGTTCAAGCATGCCATAAGCTAGAGACCATTCCCCAAGGCTTCTCCTTACATATGGGAAGCAGACCACATTCCTAAAGCAGCTACTCAGCTGCTCACAGTAGATTCTACCATGGAGTTGATTACCAGTCTCATCATGGAGAATACTACATCCAGCTGCCCAGTCACTCAACCAGGCCCAGCCACGTTGACACACAAACTTAACCACCACAACAGGCCAGCACTAATTCAAGGGGAGAGGAAATGAACCCACTGTCTTGGGAGGATTGTCAAAGAATTTGTTATTGTTATTAGGTTCCATTGAGTTGGATCTGACTCATAGTGATCCTATATACAACAGAACAAAACGCTGCCTGGTCCTGCACCATCCTCACAATCCCTGCTCTACCTGGGTCTATTGTTGTCAATTGCAGCAGTATATTGACACAGAACTTCCAGAGGTGCAGGCTCGATTCAGAAGAGGATGTGGAACAAGGGATATCATTGCTGATGTCAGATGGATCTTAGCTTAAAGGAAAGAATACCAGAAAGATGTTTACTTGTGTTTTATTGACTATGCAAAAGCATTTGATTGTGTGTATCATAACAAATTGTGGATAACATTGAGAAGAGTGGGAATTCCAGAACACTTAATTGTACTTATGAGGAACCTGTACACAGACCAGGAAGCTGTCGTTTGAACAGGAAAAGGGGACATTGCATGGTTTAAAATCAAGAAGGGAGTGCATCAGGGTTGGATCCTTTCACCATACTTATTCAATCTATATTCTGAGCAAATAATCTGAGAAGCTGGACTATGTGAAGAAGAATGTGGCATCAGGATTGGAGGAAGAATCATTAACAACCTGTGATACACTGATGACACAACTTTGCTTGCTGAAAGTGAGGATGACTTGAGGCACTTACTGATGAAGATTAAAAACTACAGTCTGCAGTATGAATTACATCTCAATATAAAGAAAGCAAAAATTTTCACAACTGAATCTGTAAGCAGCATCACCATGAATGGAGAAAAGATTGAAGTTGTCAAAGACTTCACATTGCTTGGTTTTACAATCCATGCCAATGGAAGCAGCAGTCTGGACATCAGATGATGAATAACACTGGGCAAGTTGGGTGCAAAGGACCTCTTTCAAGTGCTGAGGAGCAAAGATGTCTTCTTGAGGACTAAGGTGTGTCTGACACAAACCATGATATCTTCAATTGCCTCATATGCATGTGAGAGCTGGACAATGAATAAAGAAGACTGAAGAAGAATTGATGCTTTTGAGATGTGGTGCTGGAGAAGAATGCTGAAAGTACCATGGACTGCTAAAATAACTAACAAATGTGCCCTGGAGGAAGTAAGTGCAGCAGGAATGCACCTTGGAGGTGAGAATGGCCAGACTTTGTCTCACCTACTTTGGTCATGTTGTCTCAGAAGGGACAATTTCCTAGAGAAGGATGTCATGCTTGGTAAGGTGGAGGGCTGATGAAAGAGGAGAAGACCCTCAAAGAGATGGACTGACACAGTGGCTGTTGCCATGGACTCAAGTATGGCAAGGATCGCAGAGCTGGCATGAGACTGGGCAGTGTTTCGTTCTGCTGTGCATAGGGTCGCTATGAGTTGGAGAGGACTCAAAGGCACCTAACAACAACAACACCACTGCCAACAATTGTTGTCAATGTGTCAGTCCATCTCATTGAGGGCCTTCCCCTTGTTTGTTGACCCTCCATTGTACCAAGGATGATAT
This sequence comes from Orycteropus afer afer, assembly GCF_000298275.1. Classification (NCBI taxonomy): domain Eukaryota; kingdom Metazoa; phylum Chordata; class Mammalia; order Tubulidentata; family Orycteropodidae; genus Orycteropus; species Orycteropus afer. Next base: position 3,629,657 of record NW_006921881.1, read on the forward strand.
CCTTCTCAAGGGAATGATCCCTTCTGACTACATGACCAAAGTAGCTGAGACAAAGTCTGGCCATTCTCACTTCCAAGGAGTATTCCAGCTGCATTTCTTCCAGGACAGATTTGTTTGTTCTTCTGGCAGTCCATGGTACTTTCAGTATTCTTCCCAAACACCACAACTCAAAAACATCAACTCTTCTTAGGACTTTCTTATTCATTGTCCAGCTTTCACATGCATATGAGGCTATTGAAAATACTACCATAGCTTGTGTCAGTGTACTTTAGTCTTCAAAGTGACATCTTTGCTCTTTAACACTTTAAAGAGGTCTTTAAAGCAGTGGATTTTCCCAGTGCAATAGGTCATCTGATTTCTTGACTGCTGCTTCCATGGATGTTGATTGTGGATCCAAGTAATATGAAATCTTTGACAATCTTAATCTTTTTTCCAACTTGTAGTCATCTTTAATTGGCCTAAGAAGACTGTACTTTAGGACCAGCTGATGGAGGAAAAAAGGCTGACCTTGTTTCAGGAATGGTTCATGTCAGTACATGTGTGTGAGCTGTGGACTGCTGTTGCACTACATCCCTGCTGTGCCCTGAGAAAACAGATGTTGTTGTTGTTATGTGTTGTCAAGTCAGTTCAAACTCATAGTGACCTCATGTTCAACAGGATGAAACACCGCCCAGTCCTGTGCCATCCTCTCAATCCCTGGTATGCTTGAGCCCATTGTGGCAACCACTGTGTCAATCCATGTTATTGAGGGGCTTTCCCTTCTTCATTGGGTCTGTACTTTACCAAGCATGATATCCCTTTCCAGGGTCTGGTCCCTACTGACAACATAAGCAAAGTAGATGAGATGAAGTCTGGCCATTCTCATTTCCAAGAAGCATTCTAGCAGCACTTCTTCCAGGACAGATTTGTTCATTCTTCTGGGAGTCCATGGTACTTTCAGTATTCTTCAACCAACACCACAACTTAAAAGCATCAACTCTTCTTTGGTCTTCCTTATTCAATATCTAGCTTTCACATGCATATGAAGCTATTGAAAATACGATGGCTTGGGTCAGTGTATCTTAGTCTTCAAAGTGACATCTTTCCTTTTCCAAACATTAAAGAGGTCTTTTGCAGCAGATTTGTCCAGTGCAATACAATGTCTGATTTCTTGACTGCTGCTTCCATTAGTGTTGATTGTGAACCAAGTAAAATGAAATATTTGACAACTCCAATCTGTTCTCCATTTATCATGATGCCGCTTTTTGGTCCAATTGTGAGGATTTTTGTTTTCTTTATGTTGAGGTGTAATCCATACTGCAGACTGTAGTCTTTAATCTTCATCAGTAAATGCTTCAAGTCATCTTCACTTTCAGCAAGCAAGGTTGTGTCATCTGCATTTTGCAGGTTGTTAATGACTCTTCCTCCAATACTGATGCTGTGTTCTTCCTCATATAGTCCAACTTCTTGGATTATTTGCTCAGCATACAGATTGGATAAGTATGGTGTAAGGATACAGTCCTGATGTGTATTCTTCCTGATTTTAAACAAAGAGCAGTATCCCTTTGTTTTGTTCAAACTACTGCCTCCTAGTCTATGTACAGGTTCCTCATGAACACAATGAAGTGTTCTGGAATTCCCACTCTCCTCAGCGTTATCTGTAATTTGTTATGATCCACACAGTCAAATGCTTTTTGCATAGTCAAAACACAAGTAAACATCTTTCTTGTATTCTTTGCAGTCAAGATCCATCTGACATCAGCAATGATATCTCTCATTCCATGTTCTCTTCTGAATTCAGCTTGCACTTCTGGTTACAGCCCTGACATACACCTCTCCTGATTTTAAACCAAGCAGTATCTTCCTGTTATGTCTGAGTGACTGCATCTTGGTCTATCTACAGGTTCCTCATGAGCACAATTAAGTGTTCTAGAATTCCCATAGTTTGTTATGATTCACTCAACTGAATGCTTGTTCATAATCATTAAAACACAAATAAACATCATTGTGATATTCTTTGCTTTGGGAAGACAGTAGTGAGGACAAATCCTCCCAAAGAGCAGATGTTTGGGTGATACATTCATGGGAAGTGACAATTGGCTTGTCTGGTTGGCCAAGGCCTGTGCTATCCTCACAGAAATTTGAAGAACAGAACTTTATTTTTTCATGGTTCTGGAAGATAAAAGTCCAAATCAGAGTCTTGGTCATGTTAATTCCTTCTCTGACTTCTCTCCTAGTTTCTGGGTGACTGTCAGCAATCCTTGGCATTCCTTTGTGTATAGAAAATCCTCACATGGCACTATCTTCCTTCTGTTGTGTCTCTGTGTCTATTTTGCTTTTTTTTTTTTTTAATAAAATAAATGAGAAATGATTAGTTTTAGGACTTACCCTAGTCTGATATGATCTCATTAGCATAACATAAGAAAAGCCCTATTTCCAAGCAGTATCACAACCATAGGTAGAAGGGCCAGGACTTCAATATATATATATATTTTGGGACACAATTCAATCTACAACAGCCTGGAAGATAAAGGGTTGAAAGATTTGGGGCAATAAAATCTGAGGAAATGGTATGTGGATGGATCTGTGAGAATGGGCAAGATGTGGGAAGATCGTTGTATTGCAGGTTAACACCCACCAGAGAGCATCAACAACAGAAAAAGTACTAAGCAACCAAGTAAACAGAATGATTACAGGCCAATTGATATCAACTAGCTTCTACCATGAGCCAAGCCAGTGCTCACACAGTGGACATTTGAAAGCCATAGCCGTGGTAGCAGGGTGGTACTATGCATGGGTCCATTAGCCTGGGCTCCCACTCACCAAGCCTGATTTAGCTATTGCTACTGCTGAATGATTAACCTGTCAGAAGTATGCTAATACAGTGCCCCTGATATGGTATCATATTCTATGAGCTTGCAGATCCAAGATTCAAATATAGGACCATATGAATGATACAAAATGGATTATCCTACAACCAAAGACTGCATTAGCAGTTTTGATTATACCCAAATACCTTTCACATGTGGCCATTAGATCCAAGCAGAAAGCTCAGTGATGATCTCAGAATTACATTTTGGTTTATTATGATTCTCTCCTGAGAAATTTCTTTTGGTTTCAGATTATATTATTGGTAGAGTAGCAACCTCTGCTAGTTTTGTGAAATATAAAATATTAATGGAAGAGGCAGCTTTGAGAGTAGGAAATGAGTCAGGTGTTGATAATTAGCTTAGTTTACTTAACTTTTATTCTAGCTTCCATTTTGTTATGGCCATTTTGCCTGACAACTAGTAATGAGTACTAAAACTGGTTCCTGTTGGGCTATAAACTTGTAGCCACCTCAGTCCTGGGTCTCTAGCAGCTTGAAAGTTACATACACATGCACACTATTTATTTATTTATTTGAGTAGGTAAAATGCACAAGATGTAACATTTGAAAAACAAGCAGAAGTACATTGTTGTTGTTGTTAGGTGCTGTCGAGTTGTCTCCAACTTATAGCGACTCTAGGCATAGCAGAACAAAACACTGCCTAGTCCTGTGCCAGCCTCACAATCCTTGCTATACCTGAACTCATCGTTGCAGCCACTGTGTCAATCCATCTCATTGAGGGCCTTCCCCTTTCTCATTGACCCTCCACTTTACCTAGCATGATATCCTTCTCCAGGGAATAGTTCCTTCTGACAACATGACCAAAGTAGGTGAGACGAAGTCTGGCCATTCTTTTCTTTTTTTAAATTTTATTTGGATTTGTGTGAAGATTTACAGAGTAAATTCACTTTTCATACAGCAGTTCACATATACTTTGTCTCATGTCATTGACCAAAATTTACAATGCAACAGCTCCCCTCCCACTTCCTCCCCATAGGTACCTCCTCCCAGTGACCATCCCTTCATACTTTTCTGCACCCTGAGCTATCTCCCTGTGCATAAGCAGCCCTTCCTTCTCCCATGATTGTTCTCTCCAGGGCGTGTGTCTACTTGAGGTAAATGTTTAACTCACATGGCTGTACTTTGTTTGGCTGGAAACCACAGTTGTGGGTTCAATTCCAGACCTGAAGGGCAGCTAGGGGCCATAGTCTCAGTGGTTCCACCAGGCTCTATTGGACCAGCAAACCTGGTCCCCACCTTCTTTTTTTAGTCTGGCCATTCTTGCTTCCAAGGAGCATTCTGGCAGCACTTCTTCCAGGACAGATTTGTTAGTCCTTTTAGCAGTACTCTTAGCATTCTTCTCCAGTACCACAACTCAAAAGCATCAACTCTCCTTTGGTTCTCTTTATTTGTTGTCCACCTCTCATATGTGTAAGGGAGCTCTGGTAGCGTAGTGCCTAAGGCACTTGACTGCTAACCAGAAGGCTGGTGGTTCAAACCCACCGGCCACTCCTTGGAAGGAAGATGGGGCAATCTACTTCAGTAGTGATACTGCCTCAGAAACCCAAGGAGGGGTCGCTATGAGTTGGATCTGACTCGACGGCACATAACAACAACAACAATGTATGTGTAAGAGGTAATTAAAAATACCATGGCTTGGGTTAGGTGCACCTTAGTCTTCAAGGAGACATCTTTGCTCTTCAGCACTTGAAAGAGGTCTTTTGCAGCTGATTTGCCCAATGCAATATGTGGTCTGATGTCTTGACTGCTGCTCCATTGGTGTTGATTATAGAACCAAGTAATATGAAATCCTTTCTTTTCTCCATGCACCATGAAGCTGTTTATTGGACCAGTTGTGAGGATTTTTGTTTTCTTTATTTTGAGGTATAATCCATACTGTAGTCTTTAATCTTTAATCTTTAATCTTCATCGGTAAGTGCTTTAAGTCATCCTCACTTTCAGCAAGCAAAGTTGTGTCATCTGTCACAAAGTTGTGTCAGGTTGTTAATGACTCTTCCTTCAATCTTGATGCCACGTTCTTCTTCATATAATCCATCTTCTCAAATTATTTGCTCAGCATACAAGTTGAATAAGTATGGTGAAATGATACAACCTTGATACACTCCCTTCCTGATTTTGAACCATGTAGTATTCCTTTGTTCTGTTCAAACAACAGCCTCCTCCTCCTGTACAGGTTCCTCATGAGTACAGTCAAGTGCTCCAGAATTTCCATTCTTCTAAATGTTATCCACAATTTGTTATGATCCACACAATCAAATACTTTTGCATAGTCAATAAAACATAAGTAAATATCTTTCTGGTATTCTTTGCTTTCAGCTAAGATCCATCTGACATTAGCAATGATATCCCTTGTTCCATGTCCTCTTCTGAATCCAGCTTGCATTTCTGGAAGCTCTCTGTTAATATACTGCTGCAACCATTTTTGAATAATCTTCAGTAAGATTTTACTTGTATGTAATATTAATGGTATTGTTTGATAATTTCCACATTCTGTGAGATCACCTTTCTTTGGAATGAGTGCAAAAGTACATAGTAAAAAGCAAGTGTCCCTTCCATGTCTGTTTTTCAAAAAGCTACCTAGTTCCTCTTCCCAGAGACAAAAATCATGACCAAATTCTTCCACAGCCTTCTAGCAACATTCTATGCATATTATTTCAGTGTAAGTCCAATGAAGAGACAGAAACTACATACTGATTCAAATAAGGAAGTTTAATATAAAACATTATTAAAACAAAGTGCCATCGATAGACTGATGCATGGTGACCCCACATGTGTCAGAGTAGAACTGTGAGCCACAGGGTTCTTAAATGACTGATTTTTCAGAAGTAGATCACCAGGTCTTCTTATGAGTGCTTCTAGGTGGACTTGAACCTTCAACCTTTCATTTAGCAGAAGAGCACATTAACTATTTGCGCCACCCAGAGATTGCAAAGCACTATTAAGTTATGATAAAAAGAAATTAAATAAAAGATGTAAAAAGAACTCTACAAGGTACTCTAGGAGAGTACCTAAGAAAGAACAAAACTGGGCCTCTGCCCCAAGGCTGGGATTCAAACCTCTTTGGAAAAGGTGTGGTTGCAGTCACTGGATGACGGAAAAGTTCACTGGGTTTCCCAGGCCAGAGCTGGTCCACAGTTGCTGGACAAGTGGGAAGCAACTCTTTGGGGCACAGACAAGCTGTAACTGGTGAGTGAGTCTGGGAATGTTCTGAGGAAGTCCGGGCGCTGCTGTGGGCAGGAGGACTGTTGTTTCCATTATATGACTTGGGAGAGTTGTGGGAGACAAATGTTCAAGGGAGCAGGTGATCAGAGGGAGTTGGGGGCGTGTGGTAGTTAAGTTTGTGTGTCAAATGGCTGGGCCTGGTATAGTGACTGGGCAGCTATTCCCCATGTAGTATACCCCATGATGAGACTGGTAATCAACTCCATGGTGGAACCTACTGTGAGCAGCTGAGTAACTGCTTTAGGGATGTGGTCTGCTTCCTGTATATAAGGAGAAGCCCTGGGGAACAGTGTCTAGCTTATGGGATGCTTGAACCCTGCATGTAGCCATGTCATTGTTCAGCAGCCTGCCATGCTCTGCTAACCTTGGGACTTTTAATGGACTCAAATTAATGGCCTGCTATGTGGTTTGGTAACATTGGGACTGTGTCTTTTTACTTGTCAACTTTGGGCTTGTCAGTCTCAGCAGCCAGCAGCTGAGTGAAGAAAAGCCTCCAGCTTTGGTGGGCCGGGAGCAGGAGGCAGAGCTGAAGCCCAGAGTTGAGAGGCTTTCACCCAGCCCCTAGAGCCTGGCACTTTGAACTCGGACTTAAAGCCTCCAAACAGCAACAGATTAAACTCCTCTTTGTTCCCATCCCATTGGTGGTATATTCTTGTCAGAGCAACACTAAGTAACCAGAACAGGGTGTCAGTGTGGGTGGGAGGCATGGAATGTGTGGTATTCATGTTAGGAGAGCTGTGGAATGGTGTTTACCAGTCTGATTTTGGGCTGTAAGATAGCCCAGGGGCTGTGTGTTCTGGGCACATGGCTAGGGCAGAGCAACACTGACTGTCCTTATGCCTGCAACTGCTGGACCCAGAAAGAGAAGCTCATTTCTCTGCAATGTTCCTCCAGAGTCCCTTACAGAGAAAGGTTAATGTAAAGGAGAAATACTTAAAAGAATTCCATCCACTACTGCAGAACAGTTATTGAACTTGAATTCAAGCTGAGACCCAATGTATTGATAACTGGCATACATACACAAATATTATACTATATATATTATATAATGTTAATATAAACATAAACATAAGTACATAAATGTATGCATCAGGGCTATGCATTATTCCACTATATACCTTCATATATTTAACTAGTTCCTTACTGATTAATTTTAAGTTATTTCTAATCTTTTGGTATTAAGAATAATAGAAAAATCAGCATCATTGGACATGCTATTCTACACTCACATGAGTATATTAATGAGATACATTTCTATAAGTGGAATTGCTAAGTCAAAGATATGCTTGAGCATTTAAAAAGTTATATTTTAAACATAAAATTTGATACACAAAAACTGAATACATGTTACACTAATAACTCAATGAACATACATTAATCTACCACCCAACCAAAGAACTAGAACATTACCAGTAATTCACATCTTCTCTACCTCACTCAACTGTTTCTGCCTTAGATTTTTCTAGTACTGTGAATCTTCAGTTGATAATTTTCTTGCTTTTCATTTGAACAGCTTTATAATGAGATATCTCCTTCAAGTAATTGTCTCAGCATTTAGATTGGGCATTACCTCTGTTCTATAGGCTTTTTTAATGCTAAAAGGCAGACGTATCTTGAATTTAAAAAGAACTTTGTTTCTTTATCTTTCTAGAAAGTATTGATTATTTTTGCAATTTATTAAATTTATTTTTGTGCCATACTTTAAATACTCTCCAGGGACTTGATTTTCTTTCCACTCAATATTATGTCTCTAAGATTCATCCATATTGTTGCTTGCAGATGTAATTCATTCATTTTTCCCTGCTATATGATAATCCACAAACAAAAAAATCTATTCTTCTAATATTGAAAAGCATTTATGTTGATTCATTTTAGCATATTTATTTTAAATTTTGAATTTTAAACTGCACTCCTTTAAATTTTCTTCAAATATTTTTTTCTCTCCTCACTTTTTGGGACTCCTATTATGTGTATGTTGGTATGCTTGTTGGTGCCCACAGGTCTCTGAGGCTCTGTTCATTTTTTTCCCCAATCTTTTTCCTTAAAACCAAAACCAAACCAAACTTACTGTTGTTGAGTTGCATCTGACTTATAGCGCCCCCTCCTTGGGTTTGTGAGGTGGTATCTCTATGGAAGTAGATTGCCCAGTCTTCCTTCTGAGGAGTGGCTGGTGGGTTTGAACTGCCAGCTTTCTGGTTAGCAGTCAAGTGCCTTAGGCACTACCTTCAAATATATAATCTCTATTGATCTACCTTTAAATTCAATAATCCTTTAGTCTTATTGAGACCCATTTTGGATTTCTTGTTACTCAGAGGTCTGTGTAAATTTATGTCTTATCTGTTGCTTGCCCTAATCAATACTGCAACCTTAGATGCTGGCATTTCCTAATTGTTTGTGTGGTGGTTAAATTTGAGTATCAACTTGGCTGGGCCTGGTCAAGTGGCTGGGCAGCTGAATGTAGTTATTCTGCATGGTGAGATTAGTAATTAACCCCTGGTGGAATCTACTGGAGCAACTGAGTAGCTGCTTTGGGTATGTGGTCTTCTTCTGGTATACAAGAAACAGCTTTGGGAATGGTCTCTAGCTTATGACACGCTTGAACCCTGCATGTAGCCATGTCATTGTTCAGCAGCCTGCCATGCTCTGCTGACCTTGGGACTTTTAATGGACTTGAATTAATGGCCTGCCATGTGGTTTGGTAACATCGGGTCTGTGCCTTGTTACTTGTCAACCTTGGGTTTGTCAGTGTCAGCAGCCAGCAGCTGTCTGAGTGAAGAAATGCCTCCAGCTTCAGTGGGCCAGGAGCAGGAGGCAAAGCTGAAGCCCAAGGTTGAGGCATTTTCACCCAGACCCTAGAACCTTGCACTTTGAACTTGGACTTAAAGCCTCCAAGCTGTAAGAGAATGAACTCCTGTTTGTTCAAGCATCCCACCTATGGTATATTCTTGTTAGAGCAATATTAGGTAACCAAAACAGTTTGTCACTGAGATTGCTATTGTTTTTGACAATGCCCAAGATATGGAAATTTCTGTTCTATGCTCCAAATAAAGTCAATCTCCTTTGCAGGTGAGCTGTGGTCTCACAGTCTGCCCTGCCCTACCCTGGCAGTACTTTCATGCCATGGAGATGGAGGGTAAGTAGGATTAGCCCCTGCTAACATGCTACACACTTACACTGTTCTTTCTGAAGTTCAGTAGATTTTCTTGAATAAACTCTTCTCAATTGTTTTGATGTCCTTGGTTAATATTTATTTTTGACAATTTTATTCAGTTATATTGATGATATTTGGGAGAGAATTTTCCAAACTTCAACTCAACCATTTTGAATTTTTACTTCCACCAGATAACTAAGAACTCAAAGTAGGTTTTGGATTGAGTTAGATTTGCAGTGTTTGTTTGTTTGTTTGTTTTTTTTTTAAACATTATTAATTCTAAAAGCACTCTCACACATTGTATCCTGAGCTTTTACTGATAGAAGGGAAGGAAGCCTTTTCTTCAGGGAGGATTCCATAGGTGGAATGACTTAATTAGGGCCACTCCATCAGTTTGGGTCAAGATGGGATATTCATGGACTTCTCTTGCTCATCTCCTTAACTGATCAAGATTGCCACAGCCTAATAGAAGTAAATACTATTACATACACAATCCTCAATACTAGTGATAACAATAATCTACAAGTGGATACATAGATAGACATGAAAGCTGAAGACATGTGGGAAGGAGAATGGGACTACATTCATGCATATATGTAGGTTTGACAGAGGATATTTCTACATACATATTTACATGTGCTGCAAATATATCCATCATATAGTAGACTATGCAGGAGGCATAGTTACGAAAACTTTTAGCCATAATCAAACTCCTTGAGGGAGTGGGTCACTGGCCCTGGGGGCTCAAGATCATAGTCTTAAAGGACCTCAAGGTTAATTGATACAACATAGTCCACAAAGAAAGTGTTCTACATTTCACTTTCATAAGTAATGACTGGGGTCTTAAAAGCTTGCAAGTGGCCATCTAAGGTGCAACTATCGATCTTCCCTGTCCAGAGAGAAAAAGAGTGAAAAAAATTAAAGAGCATAGAAAAAATTATTCCAAAGGACTAATGGATCACACAAACTGCAGTCTCCATGACCTTGGGCCCAGAAGAATTAGATGGTGCCCAGCTACCACTACTGACCACTCTGAAAGGGATCACAATAGAAGGTCCTGGGTAAAGTGGGAAAAAAATGTGGAACAAAACTCAAAATCATGAAAAAGTCCAGGCTGACTGGTTGGACAGAGACTGGTGGAAGCCCCAGAATATGGCCCTTGGTCACCTTTCAAGCCTGGAACTGAATTCACCCCCTGTGGCTCAATGTCCAACCAAACAATAGACAGGCCTACAAGGTGAACAACATCACCAGGGAGGTATAGACTCCTTAGAACAATCAACCATTTGAGATCAAAAGGACAGCATTTGCCCAGAGACAGGGTTCAGAAGGCAGGAAGGGATAAGAAAGAAGGATGAGTGGAAATGGGAAACACAAGGAGGAAGAAGTGAGATGAGTGCTATTACATTATGGTGATTGTAATCAACGTCTTGAAACACAATGTATATGAATTGTTGAATGGAAAACTGATTTTCTCTGTAAACTGTCACCCAAATCACAATAAAAATTTAAAAAGAGAAAATAAGATCACCACAGCCTAATTTTGTACTTTATTTGGTTTCCTAATTTTGTTAGAAGGCGAATAAGGTAAGAATATTTTGTCTCAGAGGGAATTTATTATGACACAGAGCAAGAAATCCACTCTGAGACTGCATTAAGAGGCAGAGATGTCAGATTGTCAGGAAGAACTCTTTCTGTGGTCTGGAATGAGGGCACCCAGGGAGTCTGGGACAGCTTACTTCTGATGTTGAGCAGGGAAGAATTTCACTTAGGAAGGGAGGAGGAGAGTGCAGATTTATTTTTTCACATCCCTTGAAAGGGCACTGGATTCTCAGAATCTTGGGCTTTAGTTTTCCTGGGAAGGTCCTGGGCTTGTCCTCACAGCCCATGCTGGAATGTCCCAACTCCCATGGGTAGCTTCTCTGTTGCCAGCTCCCAAACCAAAACCCACTGCCACAGAGTTGATTCTGACTCATATCATTCCTATAGGACAGAATAGAACTGCCCTATAGGTTTTCCAAGGCTATAAGTCTTTAAGGAAGCAGATTGCCTCATATTTCTCCTGTAGAGCAGCTGGTAGGCTTGAATCGCAGACATATTGGTTAGCACCACTGCCAGTCCGGTGTGTGATAAAACAGAGACAGCCTGAAGTCAGTGAGTTTGGGGTGGATATTTCTATTCCTGATTTGTGGAACTTGTAGGGGGGAGGTAGGCTCACTTTAACTAACCAGAAGGGATGACTACTCAGCCTCTAAGACTCTGCCTGGGAGTGAGGACCTCAGGGGTTTAGTCTTTGTATGGCCCCAGCTGTGAGCTTCTGGAGGTCCAGGGTAGCCTGTGGATCTGGTGGGAGTTAGATGATGGGTATCAGTGTCATCTGGAGGTGTACCAAGGTGGCATCTTTGAAAGCTCACAGTTCATGAAGAATAGCTCTTACAAACATTTTAAAAAACAAAACAGTCTTCAATCTTCTTTCAAGCTCTGACTCCTGTAGTGAATTCTCTGCTCATCTCTGCTGAGTGAAGAAGAGTAGGCTGGAGGGTCCAGATTGGGCTTGCCATCCAGGAATGCCCCTGACTACATGTAGGCCCTGAACCTCTTCTTGTTCTCATTTATCCCAAGACTACTTGCAATTTCCTCTACTTTGCTTTTCTTTGTCTCTCTGCCTCCCTTCTCTCTCTATACCTTTCCTGTAACACACAACACACACACACACACACACAGATACTGACACTTACCCCATAAAAATATCGAGAGGATTAAACAAGTCAACGTATTGGAAATTGTCTTACATAGTCCTTAGGAAATACCATATGCTCTGTAATGATTTCCTTTTCTGGTCTCCATTTAATTGTTCATGCACTCAAAAATTTATTTATGCATATAATAAGTATTCATTAAGTACCTACTGTGCTAGACACTGTGCTAGGTAGGCACTGAAGATATAAAGATACATGAGACAAAATCCTGCCCCTCAAGATTCTTACTGTCTACTGGGGAGGTAGAGAATTAAGAGATGATTCTGTTGCTTCACAAGTATTCAGTTAGAGGCTTGCACACAGAGCCCTTAAGAGTACAGAGAGGGTATAACTGTATTTGTATGATCTGTAAGAATTCTCAGGTGTATAGTAGAGCTGACAAGGAACAAGGTGTAAGTCGCTTCTTGGTCACAGTCAGCTACCCAGAGGGATTGAGTAGTTGAACCTGTGGGCTCAGGATCATAGTCACAGGGGACATCAAGCTTAACTGGCATAACGTATTACACAAAACATTGTTCCACCTCCTACTTTGGCGAGTAGCGAATGGGATCTTAAAAGCTTGCAAGCAGCCATCTAGATGCAAGGATGGGTTTCTCCTCATCCAGAGCAAAGAAGAATGAATAAAACCAAATAAAAATTAGTCCTAGTGACCAGTACACCATGTGATCCTCAGCCTATACAACTATGAGACCAGAAGAACTAGATGGTGCCCAGCTACCACTGACATCCACTTGGAAGGGGATCTATGTAGGATATCCTTGATAGAGAGGGAGAACAATGTGGACCAAAACTCAAAATCATTTGGGGAAAAAAAAAGGGGGACCAGGTTTGCTGGCCTGATACCTGGTGGAACCACTGAGACTATGGCCCCTAGCTACCCTTCAGGTCTGGAATTGAACCCACACCTGTGGCTTCCAGCCAAACAAAAGGCAGGCATATGAGTTGAACATTTACCTGAGGTAAATACATTCCTTGGGGAGAACAATCATGGGAGAAAGAAGGGCTGTTTATGCACAGGGAGACAGCTCAGGGGGCAGGAGTGCACGGAGGGAGGGACACAAGGAAGAGGCAACTATCAGGAGGAAGAGGGAGGGGAGCTGTTGCATTGTGGTAAATTCGAATCAACGTCATGAGACAAAGTATATGTGAACTGCTGTATGGAAAGTGAATTTGCTCTGTAAATTTTCACTCAAATCACAATTTAAAAAAAAGAGAGTACAGAGAGGGGGTATTTAACCTAGAGATGGGGCTGATAAAGTCAGGAAAGCAGGAGCCTGGTCTTACAAGGCCTTGACTGCCCTTCTAGGAATTTGGGTTCTATGTTTAATAGCAAGGAAATCCATTTATTATTTTTGGGTAAGGGAGTGATATGGTCAAGTTTGTATTTTAGAACAATCACCCTTGTGTCACTGTGGAGAATCAATAAGATTGGGGAAGACTGGAGGTAGGGTGGCAGTTAGTAGTCATTATTATCCATCAAATATTTTGTTTCTTTTCCCTAGCACATGGTAGGTTTCTTTTCCCTGCACCAAATGAGATGTGGCATTGAGACTTGCTTTGGCAAATGGGAAGTGAGTCAAAGTGACATGCCACTTCTTGGTGGAAGCTTTAAGAGTCAGTTTGCCATCTGCTATGTTTATTCTTCCTTTTTGTCCCAGCAAGCAGCAATGTTCAAGAAGGTGACTGTTTTGTCAATCTGCATACTAGAGTGAGAATGGCATGACAGGACCCCTGGAAAAGTGGCAAGTAGCATGGACAGGCATACCACATTTTATCATGCTTCACTTTATTGCATTTGCAGTCAGCCACAGGGATCCAGGTGAGGAGAGGGAACCCAGGCACACCCAAAGCAGCAGGGCAGGAGAGCAGGAGAAAGGGAATTAAAAGGCCCAGGAACAGGGACAGAGGAGGAGTCAGCTGCAGGGACCCAGGTAAGGGTGGCAGGAGAGTTTTCCAACAGGGAAACAAACTTTCCTGTTGGTTTGTCCTACCATGGTGATGTGTTGATGTGAGTTTTGAGGCTGAGCCACTGGTGTTTCAAACCCAACGGGATGCACATGGTGCACAGGTATCAGCCCAGCTTATGAATTGAGACAGACTAGGAAGAAGGAAGAGGCCGTCCACTTCTCAAAGAACTGGCCAGGAAAAACCTTATGAATAGCAAAGAAATACTGTCTGATACATTAATGCGCAACTTTATGAATAGTCCGGTTAGGTTAGAAGGTTCTCAAAATAGGACTAGGAAAGAGCTACATCATCAGAGTAAACCCAGCCTTACTCATATGGATAAGATAAAGCTTTTGAGACCTCCATTTGCAGAGGTGGCACCACTCAAATTGAGGAGAAACAGCTGTAGACATCCATTAATCATTGGAACATGGAATGTACGAGATATGAATTTAGGAAAACTGGAGGTTGTCAAAAA
>NW_006921881.1:3646263-3656426 GCF_000298275.1 Orycteropus afer afer
ATGCATGTGAGAGCTGGACAATGAATAAGGAAGACCAAAGAAGAGTTGATGCTTTTGAGTTGTGGTGCTGACGAAGAATGCTGAAAGTACCATGGGCTGCTAAAAGAACTAACAGATCTGTCCTGGAGGAGGTGTACCCGAAATACTCCTTGGAAGCCAGTATGGCCTGACTTCATCTCGCCTACTTTGGTCATGTTGTAAGAAGGGACCATTCCCTGGAGAAGGATGTCATGCTTGGTAGGGTGGAGGGTCGATGAAAGAGGGGAAGGCCTTCAACAAGATGGATTGACACGGTGGCTGTGACGATGGACTCAAGTATAGCAGGGATCATGGAGCTGGCGTGGGATCAGGCAGTGTTTCGTTCTGTTGTGCGTGGGGTCGCTATGAGTCGGAAATGACTCAACAGCACCTAACAACAACGACAACAATTACATACAAAATAGACTGCAGGATAGTGTAAAAATAACTTTTATATGGACTCACTGCTGTTGAGTCAGATTCAACCCATACCCACCCCTCCTTGGGTTTCTGAGGTGGTATCACTACAGAAGTAGATTGCCCAATCTTCTGATTTATTGCACTGGGAAACCAAAAAATTCATATGACTGACTTCATTGCAATATTTGTTTTATTATGGTAGTCTGGAACAGAACCTACAATATCTCTGAGGTATGCCTGTAGCACCAGGAAGAACTAAGCCTGTTTCAAGTCACTGAGATTTCAGTACTGTTATTGCAGCACAAACTAGCTTATCTTGACTGATATACCAGTGATAAGGCTATTACGATAAATATGAGCAATATTCAGAACTCAAGTAAAGTAGAAATAATGGGGCAGAAAGAAATGGACAGATGTAAGAATTGTTAGAGAGCTAAAATTGAGCATGCATGGTAACTGGAATGCAAGAAAGAAAGAAAGAAACAAACAAAAAAAACAGGTTCAAGTGGAGAAAGATGAATCTGGTTTGAAACTTCCTGGATTTGAAGTCAAGATGCAGATATCTAGCTGGTATCAGGTGGGCAACTCTCTTGCACAACAACGCTTATCTGAGTTGTAGATAAAGATTAGAGAAGCATCAGCAGATAAATAATATTCCTGAGTTCCTTTTATTTTGGCCTCAAGGTCAAGATTGCTCTTCCTCATTGGCATCAAGGAATAGGCTACTGAGGTGAGAGGAATGGTGGAAAGAAGAAAGGAGGTTCAATTCCAAGTAGATTTTCTATTCTATTCATTATTCCATCTCCCCAGAATTCAAGTGAGGATCTAAGAAGGTAATAATAGAGCTAAACTTTGAAAAGTGACTATGAGTTCATAGAAGTTAGAGCTTGTACTGTTGCTTCTTTTCTCCCTTTCCAGACTTTCCACCATGCACAGTCCACTGAAGCATTTTACACATACAAATTGATTTGATATTTTGTGCCCTGCCATTGGAGGTTCCTCAGAATCCTAGAATTCCAGTGGACGACAGATTTAGGACAACTGTTGTCTACTGCACAGCAGTCAAAAGGCAGAGCTGTGAATCCAGTGGCCACTGTCAATGAAGAGATTTGGAGTGAGGAAAGAAAAATCCACTCCAGAAATGGGAAGAGGCCTTCAGAAATTGAGAGAGGATTAGTTCTATAATCTCTGTAATACTGGATGGCCAGGGAACTACTAGGACTGAAGTAGGAAAGCTTTCTGTCTGAAGACCCATTTGAATATAAATCCTAATGATGCTGGTATATTTGATTATGGTTTGAAAGCAACAGTGTATACTTAGAAATTTGCCAAATTAAACATCTCAGGGCCTGGATTTTAGTATTAATGAATTTCTGTGTGTTCTTGGGTAAAAACCATTAAATTATCTGAGCTTAAACTCTATCCCAATCCTCTTTAAGCAAGTGTAAAGAGATCACCTCGATGAAGAAGGGAAGAAAACATGGTAGGAACCAAAAATAATGATGAAAAGATGGTGGTGACATGACGATTGGAAATAGATTTTATAGCCAGACATGGGCATGATGGAGTTAGGGAATTTATAGTGGAGGAGATGATAGTTAAACACAGAATACATAAGAAAACAAACATAGAAGAGGTTAAATATTAAAAATTGTCATAAAATATAATAATGTATCAAAAATGTTTTTGACTATAAGCTATGAATTAGGGACCCTTACCTTTTCTTACTTGAGTGTCAGTCTTTCTCTCTATTTCTCTCTCATACACACAGACACAATGTGATCCACTGCAGTAGCTTGGATGGGTGTAAGGCAGGCAATGGAGTAGGACACCCACATTCTTGCAAAATCATAAAGAAACTTCTTAATTTAGATAGCACATTAATCTGCTATTCCTCAGCTTTCTCTAGAGTTTCCATCCCAGCAACTTCATAAATGCCCTCTTTACCTCCTTGTTTCTCAAGGTGTATATGAGAGGGTTAAGTGAGGGAGTGCCTACTGCATAGATGAGACCAAAGAACTTGCTCCTCTTCTGGGCATAGGGATTTCTGGGCTGGAGGTAGACAGAAATGACTAAGCTGTAAAAGATAGTGACCACAGTGAGATGGGAAGAGCAGGTTCCAAAAGCCTTTCTCCATGCTATTACAGAGTTAATCTTCATCACTGCCTGGGCAATGGCACCATATGAGATAAGAATGAGAGTGAGTGGCATAACCAGGAAGATGACACTGGACACAGCCAACTGAATCTCATTATAGGTAGTGTCCCCACAGGAGAGTCTAATTAAAGAGGGGACCTCACATACAAAATCATCTATCTGCCGATGGGGGCAGAAATGTAGGCAGAGGGTTGGTGGTGTCTGGACTATTGACTGGGCCAGACCCATAACCCAGGCCACAGCTACCAGTTGCTGGCACAGGCGGGGATAGATGATGGTGGCATAGTGGAGGGGCTGGCAGACAGCCACATAGCAGTCAAAAGCCATCACTGTCAGGAGGATGCACTCAGTGGTCCCCAGGAACAGAAAAATGAAGAGCTGGACAGAGCAGCCAAGGAAGCTGATGGTCTTCTTTGGACCCCAGAGATTGAACAGCATCTGGGGGACAAAGCTTGTGGTGATGCAGAGATCCAAGAAGGAGAGGTTAGAGAGGAAAAAGTACATTGGAGAGTGGAGTCTGGGGTCCAGCACAGATAGCAGGATGATGAGTGTATTGCCCACCAGGGTCAGGAGGTAAGAAATCAAAACAATCACAAAAAGGATTCTTTCCAGTCCTGGATATTCAGAGAAACCCAGGAAAAGGAAGCCCACTTGGGAACTCTGGTTGACCACGCCTGTTTCTTCAGTCCCTAGAGAGGGATGAGAGGTATCAGCCAAGCAAATGTGTTCCATTCAGTTATCTTACCTTACAGACTTTCTGGGGGCCCCCCAGCACAGGGCAGGGCTCAGCACCAGTCCAGGTTATGCAGGTGAAGGATTTCTTTCTTCTTCTTCTCACCCAGCCTAGCTTTCCCAGGATCATCATCATACAAGAGCTCCTCTCTCCTCCTATTCTTCCTGATCAGATGATTTTAGTAGGAGGAAACCACAGATGTACTGAGAAAGAGATGGAGCTTCACACTAGTACCTCTGACTTAGATAAGTGCAATGAGATTGTTGTAAAGCACAGATAACTAATGTATGTTGTTACCACCCATCAAATTGTCCTCTGATACATGGCAACCCCATTCACACTAGGTTGGAACTGTTGTGATTCATAGGGTTCTCACTGGTTGATTTTTGAAAACAGATTGTCAGGCCTTTCTTTTTATTCTGTCTTTGGAAGCTCCTCTGTTTAGCATCATAGCAACACACAAGCTTCCACAGAAGGGTAGTGGCTGCTCTTTAGGGTCCCACATGGGAGGCAAGAAGTCTACCACTAATATCTCTAATTAATTAATTAAAATAAACCAAACCCAATGCTGCCAAGTTGATTCTGACTCATAGTGACCTTATAGAACACAGTGGGACTGCTCCATAGGGTTTCCAAGGTTGTAAATATTTACAGAATCAGAGTGCCACACCTTTCTTTCACGGAGCAGAGCAGAAGATGCATTTGAACCACTGACCTTTGAGTTAGTGGTTGAGTGCTTAACCACTGTGCCACCAATATTCTTCCAATTAATTCCTCCAATTGTTATGTGCTGTCGAGTTGGACCTGACTCATAGTGACCCCTCCTTGGGTTTCTGAGGCAGTATCACTACGGAAGTAGATTGCCCCATCTTCCTTCTGAAGAGTGGCTGGTGGGTTTGAACTGCCAGCCTTCTGGTTAGCAGTCAAGTGCCTTAGGCACTACGCTACCAGAGCTCCCCAATTAATTAATCAGTGTTCACTAATTCAGCAAACATTTATTGAATATCTATTATATTTTTAGTGCTCTGGTACTACTGAATTGACCATTTATTATGACTGGGAGGAATTAGGAAGAATGTGTATTGAGTAAATTTCCTGATTACATATATATTGCTGTAGAATTGATCTTATATTCTACCAGGAGGCATGAATTAACTAGACTTATTCCTATTTTATTTTAGGTCTTTGCAAGGAAACCAACCACAGATAGAAAATGTGGACTGTGGAGTAGATTTCTCTTCTGTGGGAAGTGACTCCAACCCTAGAGAGATCAATTGCTTGATGTTTGTCTTTCTTTTTTTTTTTAAAATCATTATGATTGGGAAAAAATATTTGTCAGTGTCGTGCCCAACAAGGGACTTATCTCTTTAAAATTTATAGAAAACTTCGATATCTCAACAACAAAAAGAATCCAATGAAAAATGGGCTGAGGACGTGAACAGACCAAAGAAAACATTCGTGTAGTCCACAAAAACATGAAAGAAGGCTCATGATTATTAGCCATTAGGGAGATGCAAATCAAAACAACAATGAGATATCATGTTACCCCAGTAATAACAGCAAAGTTCAAAAATACAGAAGACAATAAATGTTGGTGAGGTTGTGGAGATATTGGAACACTCATACACTGCTGATGGGGCTGTAAAATGGTGCAAGCACTGTGGAAAATGATATGGTGATTCCTTGAAAGGTTGGAAATAGAAATACCACTTGATCCAACAATGTCACTACTAAGTATATATCCTAAAGAAATGAGAGCCAGGACATAAATAGATATATGTGTACCCATGTTCATTGCAGCACTATTCACAATAGCAAAGAGACAGAAATAATCTAAGTGCCCATTGATGGATAAATGGATTAAACAAACTATGGTACATACACACAATGAAATACTATGCAACATTCAAGAATTACAAGGAATCTTCAAAACATGTTATAATGTGTATGAACCTGGAGGACATTATGTTGAGTGAAAGAAGACAAACACAAAAGTACAAATATAGTATGAATCCATTATTATAAAAAGTCAAGGCGGGGTTTACACCCAGAAAGAAAAAATTTTTGAAGATCTCTTTGGGAAACCAATGACGGTATGGGAAGCAAGGGGAAAGAAAATCACTAACTAAATAAGAGAAATATAAGTACTAATTTGAATGAAGGGAAAGGCAATATACAAAGAAGGGGTGACCAGCACCATGTAACTAATGAAAAGGAAGACAGAGAAGTGAATAAAATTATAGACAACAAAGGTAAATATTATTACATACATAATCCTGCATTGTCAATAATAACAAACATTAATCTACAAGTGGATACATAGGTAGACAGGCAAGATGATCAGGTATGGATAGGCAAATGAGACTATACCCATATAACCATATATAGGTGGGGCAGATGAAATTTCTACATACGTTATCTGTATGTGTTATAAAAATATCCATATATATAGGAAAACAAACAAGGGAAAGTGGTGAAAACTTCTCAGCCATAACCAAACAGCTTGAGTTTGAATGAGTCATTGGGCCTCGGAGCTCAAGAACATGCTCACAGGGGACTTCCAGGTCAATTGGCATAACATAGCTCACACAGAAAATGTTCTACATCCTACTTTGGTGAGTAGCAACTAAGGTCTTAAAAGCTTGCAAGTGGCCATCTCAGGTGCAACTATTGGTCTCTTCCCCATATGCAGCAAAGAAGAGTGGAGAAAATCAAAGATGCATGGAAACAATTAGTCCAGAGGATTAATGGAGCATTAGTCCTCAGCCTCCATGATCCTGAGACCAGAAGAACTAGCTGGTGCCTGGCTACCACAACTGACCACTTTGAAAGGGATCATAATGGAAGGTTCTGGACAAGCTGGTAGAAAACTGTGGAACAAAATTCAAAATCATAAAAAAGACCAGGCTCACTGGTTGAATAAAGACTGATGGAACCTCAGACTATGGCACATAATCACACTTCAAACCTGGAACTGAACTCACCCTTGTGGCTCAACTTTCAGCCAAAGAGTACACAGGCCTATGAGGTGGACAATAACACTAGGGAGGCAAGCCTTACTTAGAGCAATCAACCATATGAGATCAAAAAGGTAGCATTTGCCCAGGGATAAAGCTCAGGAGGCAAGAATGGAAAGGAAAGAAGGATGAAAGGAAACGGTAAACACAGAGAAGTAGGAAGTGTGCTGTCACTTTGTGGGGACTGCACTCAATGTCATAAAACAAAATACATATGGACAATTGAATGGAAAACCAATTTGCTCTGTAAATTTCACTCAAATCACAATAAAAAGTTTTAAAAAACCATTACGATTTACTAAACAAAAAACAAGTGTTCTCTCTGCAAAGAAAAAGCCCTAATCTCAACTTTCCACTAAGTGTAATATGGCAAAACAAGAAAAAAAAATTAGTGTCAGTCATAAAATGTTTATTGTCTGGATCTATAATAGCAAAAATTTCCTGAGAATTGGGGCTTGGAAATGGGAAGTGGAAATAGATCCCTTTCCTTTCCAATAAGATGAAATCAGTACTAAAAATATATCATGTTGCGTTTCAGGCATTTAAATAAAGCTTGGTTTTTATAATGCTCTGTTGATTTCATTAACATGCAATTTCAAAAAGACTTCTGTTCTGAAGTAAGTTAAAAACTTACAGAAAAGTTGCAAGAGTAATACCAAGAACTCCTATATATGTGATCCCTGACTTAGGATGGGACTTATGATGATGACTCTGTAAATTGGTTCTGATGAATGTTGGATATGTCATTTTTTAAAAAATTTTCATTATTATGTTTTCTATTACCATTATCTTTATAACTCTAATCTTTATTTGTCTTTGGAGGTGGTATGAGAATGACAACATCATCAAATTACGTGCTGCAACATTGCATGTAGTACGATTACTAAAGATAAGATATACAAAAAACAACCCCCAAAATGGGTTGTCGTAAGCATGGTTGCTGAGAGCTGGAATACGTATGAAGTAGGGGACTATCTGTACAACCTTTACCAAGATTCATCAATTCTAGTATTTTAACTCATTTGTGTTCCCACACTACCTCAATATATATATTTTCACATATCACATTTTTTTTTTCTGAACCATATTACTACTTAATGTTTCAGTATATATTTCCCAGGATTTCAAACATGTGCATTCCAATTTGACCTCCTACTGAGAATTCACATTCCTATCCCAGATATACTAAATCAGGATCTACATTTTAATAAGATCCCAAGGTAATTCCTATTAATAAGTAAGGGCTCTGTAAGAATCACCTTGAGGACCTTGTTAAAATGAAGATTCTGATTCAGTATATCTGGGGTGGAATTGCAAACTCTCAGCAGGGGATCAAACTGGAATGAGTTTGAAACCCTGATTTCCTAAGACAATATGATTGATCTCTTAAACACTGTACAGTGATCAATTCAGGAAACTTAACATTGGTATAACACTATTTTCTAATGTATAGTCCATATTTTGATTTTGTCAGTTGACCCAATAACGTCCATTGTAGGAATATTTTTCTCTCATCCTGGATCACATATAAGGAGCTCTGGTGGCATAGTGAGTAAGGCATTTGGTTGCTAACCAGTAGGTCACTGGTTTATACCCACCAGCTGCCCTGTGGGAGGAAGATGAAGCAATCTACTTCCGAAAAGATTTATAGCCTGGAAACACAATGGAGGTGGCTATGAGTCAGAATCTACTCGATGGGAGTGGGTTTGATTTTGGTTTGGATCATATATTGTACTTAGCTGTCATGTCTAATGCGGGCCTCTTTAGTGTCTATTCTAAGCCACTGAACCAAAAGTTGGCTTCAAAATATTGAGCAGTATGATTACTTCCTGCTGAGATGACTTTATAATTGGAAGAAAGAGTGGTTTCATGCTCTTGAAAAACCTCTGGGAGTACACTGAGTATTATCAGAAGACCCCAAGAATTGAAGGCAAATAATGCAAACATATTGGGTGGGTGAAACAGATCTGTACAGAAAAGAAGCAGTGTGTGTGAATCAAGAAAAAGAAACAGTCTCAGAGAAGGTAAATAATTTCCACAAAATCACTCATCCAGTAAGCACCAGAGCCAGGAGTTTAGCTCCTGTGTGATTTCAAGTATATGCTCCTGGTGGCTCCACTGTTGAGGACATGTGAAGGTTGATGGGACGTAGGAGAAGAATAAACTTGCAACTTACCCATAATCAAGTCAGAATCTCCTTATCTCCTTGCTGTTGGATCTCTCCCAAGACAAGGAGTTTCTGGACTTGTTGGAGCCTCCACTTGCTCCTCACAATGAGAATTGAGGGCAAACTAAAGCAGGATGGGCACCTTTGAAGGAAGTGAAGGTTAAGTTTCAGGTAATAACGTTGATTGTGAATAGCACTGCTACATACTTTTCAAAGCACTCATGAACTGTATGACTTAGATGTTATTACTAACACTATCTTTGTTTTCAGATGAAGAAACTGAAACACAAAGAGGATAAATGACTTACTCAAAATAGTATAGACAGAGCTGAGACTTGAACCCATATGGGCTGACTCTTTGCACTAACCATAGCCTAGCACCATCTTTCTTCTTTCTATGTGAGGCTGAGGCCAGAGGTAGCTCTTTGCATGAAACTCTTTGCCAACAACCTTCTGTCCTTAGCCCAAGAAGTTAACCTCTCTTTTAATGGTGTTGGAGGTAGGAATGAAGACACGATGAGGTGATGGAGGGAGGGATTAAAGGACTCCAATACCATAGAGAGAAACTGCTCATTAATTCTGCCAAGTCTCTGGGGTCCCACAACCCACAGACAATTAATTAGCTACTGGCATCAGTGATGGTTAAGAAAAGGAAGGAACTAGTGGAAAGATGCCAGCAACAATGCTCCCTGTAGTAAATTAAAAAGTCACTACTGCTCCTCTCTGTCACTGGGGAGTATAAGGTCATTGATCTCCTCAGTGTTCCATACTTTCTTCTCATCTCTTTCAAACACATTCAATATCCTATTACTTTTGTTCTCTTCTTGTTAAAATTGATATAAGTTACATACAATTGACATAAGTTACATACAATTGACATAATTTACACAGATTTTAAATGTATAATTTGATGACTTTTGACAACCTTAACAAGTTCATCATTCTACAGGTAATGATGTATTTAAGTTATGATGAATTGCACTTATGGTTGTCTTTTTTTGGTACATATTATCATTAATATCCACCACTCATCTGTCAGTTTGCCATACTGCAGTGGCTTGCATGTTGCTATGAGGCCAGTATTTCAAGTACCAGCAGGGTCAGCCATGGTGGACAGGTTTCAGTAGAGCTTCCAGACTAAGACAGACTAAGAAGAAGGAAGGGGCCATTCACTTCTCAAAGAATTGGCCAGTGAAAACCTTATGAATAGCAGTGAAATACTGTCTGATATATTACTGGAAAAATTTACAAATATCCCTGAAATATTGTCTGATATAGTGCCAAAAAATGAGCTCCTCAGGTCGGAAGACACTCAAAATACAACAGGGGAAGAGCAGCCTCCTCAAAGTAGAGTTGACCTTAATGACATGGATGGAGTAAAACTTTTGGGACCTCCATTTGCTGATGTGGCATGACTCAAAATGGAAAGAAACAGCTACAAATATCCATTAATAATTGGAACATGGAATGTATAAAAGTATGAATGTAGGAAAATTGGAAGTTGTCAAAATGAAATGGAACCTATAAAGATTGATATCCTAGGCATTGTTATTGTTGTTGTTGTTAAGTGCCGTCGAGTCGTTTCCGACTCATAGCGACCCCATGCACAGCAGAACGAAACACTGCCCGATCCCGTGCCAGCCCCACAATC
>NW_006921881.1:3656526-3657104 GCF_000298275.1 Orycteropus afer afer
GTTAAAGACAATTAAAACAAGTCCAAAAGAGCCAAAATATGATCTTGAATATATCCCTCCTGAATTTAGAGATCATCTAAAGAATAGATTTGATGTATTGAACACAAACGACCCACAGAAGAATTGTGGGAAGATATCAAGAACATTATCCATGAAGAAAGCAAGAGATCACTAAAAAGATGAGAAAAGAAGAGATCAAAATGGATGACAGAAGAGGCTCTGAAACTTGCCTTTGAGTGGAGAGTACCTAAAGCAAATGGAAGAAATGACAAGAAAAAAGAGCTGAACAGAAGATTTCAAAGAGCAGCCTGAGCAGACAAAACCAATTACTATAATGAAATGTGCAAAGACCTGGAGTCTGAAAACCAAAAGGGAAGAACACGTTCAGCATTTCTCAAGCTGAAAGAATTGAGGAAAAAATTTAAGCCTTGAGTTGCAACATTGAGAGATTCTATGGGCAAAATATTGAATGATGCAGGAAAGATCAAGAGAAGATGGCAGGAATACACAGAGTCACTGTACCAAAAAGAACTGTTCAATCTTCATCCATTTCAGGAAGTGGCATATGATCTAGAACC
>NW_006921881.1:3660944-3678383 GCF_000298275.1 Orycteropus afer afer
ACAGAAATAATGCTGGAACTCGTATCCTAGGCATTACTGAGCTGAAATGGACTGGTTTTGGCCATTTTGAATCAGACAATCCTATGATCTACTATATTGGGAATGACAAATTGAAGAGGAATGCTGTGGTGTTCATCATCACAAAGAACATTTCAAGACCTGTCCTGAAGTACAATGCTGTCAGTGACAGGATAATATCCATATGCCTACAAGGAAGACCAGCTACTACTACTACTATTCAAATCTACATACCAACAACTAAAGCCAAAGATGAGGGATTTGAAGATTTTTACCAACTTCTGCAGTCTAAAATTGACCAAACATGCAATACAGATCTATTGATTATTACTGGTGATTGAAATGTGAAAGCTGGAAACAAAGAAGAATCACTGGTAGCTGGAAAATATGGCCTTGGTAATAGAAGTGATGCTAGAGATTGCATGAAAGAATTTTGTAAGACCAATGACTTATTCATTGTAAATACTTTTTCAGCAACATAAATGGTGGCTATACATGTGGACCTCACAAGATGGAGTACACAGGAATCAGACTGACTAAAATTCTGGAAAGAGATGCTGGAGAAGTTCAATATCATCAGCCAAAATAAGGCCAGGAACTGACTGTAAAACAGACCATCAAGTGCTCATATGCAAGTAAATATTGAAGCTGGAGAAAATTAAAACAAGTCCATGAAAGCCAAATTATGATCTTGATTATATCCCACTTTAACTTAGACACCATCTTAAGAACAGATTTGACATATTAAGCACCAATGACTGAAAGCCAGACAAATTGTGGGATGACATCAAGAACATCATCCATGAAGAAAGGAAAAGGTCATTAAAAAGAAAGGAAAGGAAGAAAAGACCACAATGGATGTCAGAAGAGACTCTGAAATTTGGTGTAAAGTGAAGAGTAGGTAAAGCAAATGGAAGAAATGACAAAATAAAAGAGCTGAACAGAAGATGTCAAAGAGCAGCCCCGGAAGACAAAGTCGATGATTGTAATGAACTGTGCAAAGACCTGGAGTTAGAAAATGAAAAGGGAAGAACATGCTTGGCATTTCTCAAGCTGAAAGAATTGAAGAAAAAATTCAAGCCTGGAGTTTCAATATTGAAAGTTTCTATGGCCAAAATATTGAATGATGCAGGAAGCATCAAAAGAAGGTTGAAGGAATACACAGAGTCACTGTACAAAAAAGAATCAGTCGATGTTCATCTATTTCAGTAGGTAGCATATAATGAAGAACTAAGGATACTGAAGAAAGAAATCAAAGTTGCACTGAAGGAATTGGTGAAAAACGAAGCTCCAGGTATTGATGGAATACCTATTGAGACTTTTCAACAAACAGATGGTGCACTGGAGGCACTTACTTGTCTATGCTAAGAAATTTGGAGATAGCTACCTGGTCAAATGATTGGAAGAGATCCATGTTTATATGCATTCCAAAGGTGATCCCTCAGAATGTGAAAATTATCAACAATATCACACGCAAGTAAAATCTTGCTGAAGATAATTAAAAAATGGTTGCAGCAGTATATTGATAGAGAACTTCCAGAAATGCAAGCTAGATACAGAAGATGTGCAACAAAGGATATCATTGCTGATGTCATATGGATCTTGGCAATAAATACTAGAAAGATGTTTAGTAGTGTTTTATGAACTATGAAAAAGCATTTGACTGTGTGAATCATAACAAATTATGGATAAAACTGGTACGAATGGGAATTCCAGAGCACTTAATTGCACTCATGCGGAACCTGTACATAGACCAAAAGGCAGTCATTTGAACAGAGCAAGGACATACTGCACAGTTTAAAATCAGGAAGGGTGTGTGTAAGGATTGTATCCTTTCATGATATTTATTCAATCTGTATGCTGAGCAAGTAAGCAAATAAGGTGGACTATATGAAGAGGAATGCAGCATTGGGATTGGAGGAAGACTCATTAACAACCTGTGATGTGTAGACAACACAAGCTTGCTTGGTGAAAGTGAAGATGACTTGAAGCAGTTACTGATGAAGATTAAAAACTACAGTCTTTAGTATGGATCACACCTCAACAGAAAGAAAATGAAAATCCTCACAATTGGACTAATAAGCAGTATCATGATAAATTGAGGAAGACTGAAGTTGTCAAAGATTTCCTATTACTTGGTTTGACAATCAACACCAATATAAGTTGCAGTGAAGAAATCAGACGATGTATTGCACTGGGCATATCTGCTGCAAAAGACCTCTTTAAAGTGCTGAAAAGCAAAGATGTCTCTTTGAAGACTAAGACCAAGACATGATATTTTCAATAGCTTCATATATACATGAAAGCTGGACAATGAATAAGAAAGACTGAAGAGGAGTTAATACTTTTGAGTTGTGGTATTGGCAAAGAATACTGAAAGTACCTTGGCCTGCCAGAATAATGAACAAATCTGTCCTGGAAGAAGTGCAGGGGGAATGCTCCTTGGAAGCAAGAATGGCCAGACTTCATCTCACCTACTTTGGTCATGTGAGAAGGGACTATTTCCTGGAGAAGGATATCATACTTGGTAAAGTGGAGGGTTAGCCAAAAAGGAGAAGATTCCGAGGCGGGATCTCTACAGCATAGTGCCTAAGGCACTTGACTGCTAATCAGAAGGCTGATGGTTCAAATCCCCAGCCACTCCTTGGAAGGAAGGTTGGGCAATCTACTTCCGCAGTGATACCACCTTGGAAACCCAAGGAGGGGTCGCTATGAGTAGGGTCTGACTTGACGGCACACAACAACAACAACAATCACTACGGGACTAGATTGCCCAATCTTCCTTCTGAGGAGTGGCTGGTGGGTTTGAACCACCAGCCTACTGGTTAGCAGTCAAATGTCTTAGGCACTATGCCACCAGAGCTCCTCTCACTATTCCTTGTTGTTGTTGTTGTTGTTATGTGCCGTCAAGTCAAACCCGACTCATAGTGCTCAGTAATTCACTGGAATGACTCACCGAACTCACAGAAAGTACTACATTGCAATTACAGGTTTATTATAGCAAAAGGAAACAAATCAGGATCATAAGGAAGAGGTACATGGGTGAGGTTTGAAAGAGTTCCAAAAGCAGAGTTTCCATATACTAATGAGGGTGAATCACCTTTTCTTCATCAACCAGGAAGCTCTAAGATCCTCCATGTTCAGAGCCTTTTTTGGCTTCATCACATAGTCATGATTGAGGCCTCATTGAATGTGCATGACAGGTTAAATCATGCTTCCAATGTTCTTGTTGCTTTTATGGAGGAAATAATTTTTAGAGGTCCTTACTTTGTCATTTTTTGCTGTTGTCACTGTATACCTACTCCTCACTTATTGACTATTTCATTATTTGGCATTTTCACTTATAACTATAATAAAAAATCTACTACTTAACTATTTTGTGCATTAACAATGTACAGTAATGAACACTAATGTGTGAGGCTAGAGTAACACTGGCTCTAGTGATTAAGGTTATATGTCATCTCGGCTAGACCATGATTCTCAGTGATTTGGCAGTTATATAATGATGTATTCATCCTCCATTCAGTGATGTGGGCATTCTCCATTTTCACAAAACACCTATTTTTGCATAATGCTAAGTGAGGAGTGGGTATAGTTTTTTTCTTTTTAAATTGGACACTTTGGGAATTACAATGTAAACAAACAAACAATACATAAATAGATTAATAAATAGACTTTTCACAGTCTGCTTAAAATTAATGGCTTACCACTTCATGTGGAATATAAAAGCCTCACTACCATTGTGTGTGTTTGTAAGAGATACATACTGAGTTTCAGTTCTTCCTTCTGGCTGTTACTTGAAGGAGAAAAGGAGAAAGATGTATATAAAAAGGATCAATGTAAGAAGGGAAAGTGGAGAGAAAGGGCTTTGAGGAAGAAGGAAAGAAGATATGTGTGGTAGTTAAGGTTATGTGTCAACTTGGCTGGACCTGGTTTTGAGTGGCTGGGCAGCTGCTGATAGTATTCCCCATGACGGGACTGGCAATCAACTCCATGGTGGAATCTACTGCGAGCAGCTGAGTAGCTGTTTTAGGGATGTGGTCTGCTTCTCATATATAAGAAGCTTTTGGAATGGTCTGCTAGCTTTTGACACATGAGTCCTGCATATAGCTGAGTAATTATTCAGCAGCCTGTCATGTTGACTACTGATCTTGGGACTCTTAATGGACTTGAATCAATGGCCTGCCGTGTAGTTTGGTAATATTGTTGTTGTTGTTGTTAGGTGCCATCAAGTCATCTCTGACCCATAGCGACCTTATGCACAGCAGAATGAAACACTGCCTGGTCTTGTGCCAGCCTCACAATTCTTGTTATACCTGAGCCCATTATTGTAGCCACGGTGTCTATACATCCCGTTGAGGGCCTTCCCCTCCTTCATCAACAATCCACCTTACCAAGCATGACATCCTTCTCCAGGGAATGGTTCCTTCTGACAACATGACAAAGTAGATGAGATGAAGTCTGGCCATTCTGGCTTCCAAGGAGCATTCCTGCACTTCTTCCAGGACAGATTTGTTAGTTCTTTTAACAGACCATGGTACTCTTAGCATTCTTCTCCAACACCACAATTCAAAAGCATCAACTTTTCTTTGGTCTTCCTTATTCATTGTAACTCTCACATGCATAAGAAGTGATTGAAAGTACAGTGGTTTAGGTCAGGTGCACCTTAGTCTTCAAGGAGACATCTTTGCTCTTCATCACTTGAAAAAGGTCTTTGCAGATGATTTTCCCAATGCAATACGTTGTCTAATGTCTTGACTGCTGCTTCTACTGGTGTTGATTGTGGATCCAAGTAATATGAAATCCTTGACAACTTCAATCATTTCTCCATACACCATGAAGCCGTTTATTGGATCAGTTGTGAGGATTTTTGTTTTCTTTGTATTGAGGTGAAATCCATACTGCAGACTGTAGTCTTTCATCTTCATCAGTAAGTGCTTCAAGTCATCCTCACTTTCAGCAAATAAAGTTGTGTCATCTACATACCACAGGTTGTTAGTGAGTCTTCCTCCAATCCTGATGTCACATTCTTCTTCATATAGTCCAGCTTCTCAAGTTTATTTGCTCAGCATACAAATTGAATAAGTATGGTGTTCTGGTTACCTAGTGCTGCTCTGACAAGAATATACCACAAATGAGATGGCTTGAACAAACAGGAGTTTATTCTCTTACAGTTTGGGAGGCTAGAAGTCCAAATTCAAAGTGCCAGACTCTAGGGGCTGGGTGAAAGCCCTTTGACCTTGGGTTTCAGCTCTACCTCTTGCTTCCAGCCCACTGAAGCTAGAGGCATCTCTTCACTCAGACAGCTACTGGCTGCTGAGGCTGACAAACCCAAGGTCGACAAATAAAATGGCACAGTCCCGATGTCACAAAACCACACGGCAGGCCATTAATTCAAGCCCATTGAAAGTCCCAAGGTCGGGAGAGCATGGCAGGCTGCTGAACAACGACTTGGCTACATGCAAGGTTCAAGCATGTCATAAGATAGAGACCATTCCCAAAGCTGCTTCTTATATGTGGGAAGCAGCCCACGTACCCAAAGGCAGCTACTCAGCTGCTCACAGTGGATTCCACCATGGAGACGATTACCAGGCTCATCATGGGGAATACTACATCCAGCGGCCCAGCCACTCAACCAGGCCTAGCCAAGTTGATACATAAACTTAACCACCTCATATGGTGAAAAGATACAACCTTGACATACTCCCTTCTTGATTTTGAACCATGCAGTATCCCCTTGTTCTGTTCGAACAACAACCTCCTGAACTATTTACAGGTTTCTCATGAGTACAATTAAGTGTTTTGAAACTCCCATTCTTCTCAGTGTTATCCATAATTTTTTATGATCTATACAATAGAATGCTTTTGCATACTCAATAAAACATAAGTAAAAATCTTTGGTAATATCAAGACTGTGCCATTTTCATTTGTTGACCTTGGGCTTGTCAGCTTTAGCAGCCAGCAGCTGCCTGAGTGAAGAAAGCCTTCAGCTTCAGTGGGCTGGGAGCAAGAGGCAGAGCTGAAGCCCAAGGTCAAGGGACTTTCACCCAGCCCCTAGAGCCTGGTGCTTTGAACTTGGACTTCTAGCCTCCAAACTGTAAGAAAATAAACTCCGATTTGTTAGAACCATCCCATTTGTGGTTTATTTTCTGTTACAGCAGCAGGAAGTAACCAAAACAACATGGTAGGAATCAGAAATGAAGATAAGGAGATGGTGATGATGGTCAAGCACACACCTGATAGGCAAGGCAAGCCAAAGCCTGACTCATTTGCTGGTCAAGATACTATGAGCCACTTTTAGTTCAGACAGTTTATTCCTTATGTGCAAAAAAGGTCTGACTACCTACTTCCATAAAAGCAGTCTATGAAAACCTCAGTGGTCAGATCCTATTGTGTATGGGGTCACCATGGGTTGGGCATAGACTCAACAGCACCTAACAACCACATTACTAACATAAACAGCAAAAGAAAGAGTAACCAAAGGTGCCAGCTTTTTTTTTTTTTTTCCGGATCCGACTCATAGTGACCCCTCCTTGGGTTTCTTTATTTTATTTATTGTGATTTGGGTGAAGATTTACAGAGCAAATTCACTTTCTATACAGCAGTTCACATACACTTTGTCTCATGACATTGACCACAGTTTACCACAATGCAACAGCTCCCCTCCCACTTCCTCCCCATAGTTACCTCTTCCCAGTGTCCATCCCTCCATACACTCCTACCCCCTGAGCTGTCTCCCTGTGCATAAGCAGCCCTTCTTTCTCCCATGATTGTTCTTTCCAAGGAGTGTATCTACCTCAGGTAAATGTTCAACTCATATGCCTGTCTTTTGTTTGGCTGGAAACCACAGGTGTGGGTTCAATTCCAGACCTGAAGGGCAGCTAGGGACCATAGTCTCAGTGGTTCCACCAGGAACCTGGTCCCCCCTCCTTTTTTTTCCTCCAAATGATTTTGAGTTTTGTTCCACATTGTTCTCCCTCTTTATCATAGATTCCCCTTCCAAGTGGATGACAGTGGTAGCTGGGCACCATCTAGTTCTTCTGGTCTCATAGTCATATAGGCTGCAGATCAGATAGTGTACCAGTCGCTAGGACTAATTGTTTCCATGAATTTTATTTTTCTTCATTCTTCTTTGCTCTGGATGAGGAGAGACCCATTGTTGCATCTAGATGGCAGCTTGCTAGCTTTTAAGATCCCAGTTGCTACTTGCCAAAGTAGGAGGTAGAACAATGTTTTGTGTAGTATGTTATACCAATTGAGCTTGATGTCCTCTGTGACTATGGTCCCAAGCCCACAGGTTCAACTACTTGGTTCCTCTGGGTAGCTGGCTGTGACCAAGCAGTGACCACAACCTTGCCCCTTGTTAGCTCTATTATACACCTGGGAATTTTGATCATTCACATAAACTTATAGGACCATTGTCTGACAACCCTATACATGTTCTTGGAAACACTCCCCATTTCATAGACATACCTAATAGTTCAGCCTGTCTACCCATCTAACCACCCATATACCATGTTTGCCTTCACTGACAAAGCAGTGTGCAAAAGGGTTCATCTTTGTTGTCTGTACCTCCCACGTACCTCTCTATGTCTTTTTCTTCCTCAATGCTGCCATATTGGTGCCAGTTTCTTGAGTCCTTGCCCCACACACTTAAAAGCATAAAATGGAAACAAAAGGGACCATATGACTGCAGTGTGAATTGTGAGATATCTCATTGCTCAGGAGCCAATTCTAGACTGCAACCAAGTCTTACTATGTTCTGCAAGTATTTCATAAGAGGCATGGGACAAAAAGCCTCATTCTTCATCAGAACCTGGGAAATAATAGGAAACTCTTTCCTGATAACCTCTCAAAGATATGAAGAGAAGAGAGAGATGGCTATGAGGCAACTACTAGTTCTGAGAGGATCACAAGGCATCCATGATAGTTAAGTATGTGTCAACTTGGCTGGGTCTGGTTTTGAGTGGCTGGGAAGCTGGATGTAGTTATTCCCCATGGTGAGATTGGTAATCAACTCCATGGTGGAATCTACTGGAGCAGCTAAGTAGCTGCCTTAGGAATGTGCTCTGCTTCCAGTATATAAGCACATCCAGTATATAAGTAAGAAGCAGCTTTGAGAAATGTCTCTGCAGATTTTTGACATGTGTGGACCCTGCAAGTAGCCAAGTCTCCATCTCAGTGGCCTTCCATACTGTCTGCCAATCTTGGGATTATTAACGGACTTGAACAAGTGGCCTGCTGTGTTGTTTGGCAATCTTGTGACTGTGCCATTTTATTTGTTGACCTTGGATTTGTCAGCCTCAGCAGCTAGAAGCTGCTTGAGTTAAGAGAAACTTCTAGCTACAGTGGGCTGGGAGCAAGAGGCAGAGCTGAAGCCCAAGGTTGAGGGCATTTCACCCAGCCCCTAGAGCTGGCACTTTGAACTCAGACTCCTAGCCTCCTAAACTGTAAGAGAGTGAATCCCTGTTTGTTACAGCCAGCCATTTGTGTGTCTGTTAGAGAAGCACTGTTGTTGTTGTTATGTGCCGTCGAGTCAAACCTGGCACTAGAAGATCAAAACAGAATTCTTCCAAATCTCAGATTAGCTGGGACTCAAGTTTTGCTTGTGTGACCTCTGTGGATACATGTAATGTTTCCCGAGTGCCATGGGGGAGCTGTTACACTACTTTGATACAACTGAAGCAAAACTGTATAGACAGAAATGAGCATACTAGAACTGGGGAATCTGCAATAGAGGTAAAGACAGTAAAAACAAGATGGAGAAAAGAGGAAACATTAAAAAAATTACAGGCATGGTATTATTTGAGATAAAGTCATCTTATAGAGATCTTACCTCCTCTTAACATAGCCTCTCTCTCTCTCTGATTCTTTTATATACTACATAGTCACACTGTGATCCACTGAAATGGCTTAGGTGTGTGTGGAGAAGGCAGTGTGCTGGTGAGCTCAAACTTATTCACAAAGGCATAAAGAAACTTCTTAATTTAGATAGCACCTTAAGCTGCTATCCCTCAGTTTTCCATGGAGTCTCTATCCTTTCCCAACAACCTCATAAATGCTCTCTTTACCTCCTTATTCCTCAGGGTGTATATGAGAGGGTTAAGTGATGGAGTGCCCACAGCATAGAAGAGACCAAAGAACTTGCCCCTCTCTTGGGCATAGGGATTTTTGGGCTGGAGGTAGACAGCAATGACTGAGCTGTAGAAGATAATGACAACCATAAGATGAGAGGAGCAGGTCCCAAAAGCCTTCCTCCTTCCCTTTGCAGAGTTAATTCTCAGCACTGCCCTGACAATGGCACTGTAAGAGGCAAGGATGAGAGTGAGGGGCACAACTAAGATGAAGATACTGGCAATGGCCATCTGGATCTCATTGTAGGTAGTGTCCCCACAGGAGAGTCGAATTAGAGCTGGGACCTCACATAAAAAGTCATCTATCTGCCGATGAGGACAAAAAGGCAGGTGGAGGGTGGGTGGTGTCTGAACTATTGATTGAACCAAACCTGTGACCCAGGCCACAGCTGCCAGCTGCCTGCATAAGCGGGGGTGGATGATGATAGCATAATGGAGTGGCTGGCAGACAGCCACATAGCGGTCAAAGGCCATCACTGTCAGGAGAATGCACTCAGTGGTCCCCAGGGACATGAAGATGAAGAGTTGGACAGAGCAGCCAAGGAAGCTGATGGTCTTCTTTGGGCCCCAGAGGTTGAATAGCATCTGGGGGACACAACTTGTGGTGAAGCAGAGGTCCAAGAAGGAGAGGTTAGAGAGGAAAAAGTACATTGGAGAGTGGAGTCTGGGGTCCAGTGTGGACAGCAGGATGATAAGTGTGTTGCCCACCAGAGTCAGGAGGTAGGAAGTTAAGACAACCACGAAGAGAATCTTTTCAAGTCGTGGGTGTTCTGAAAAGCCCAGAAGGAAGAAGTCCACTGAGGAGCTTTGGTTGACCATGGCTTGTTCCTTTAGACCTAAAGAGGGAGGAGAAATTTCAGCCAAGTGTGTTCCAGTATGTTTTGTAAGAACCCACTCTGGGTAGTTGTCAGGTCACACATGTTTTCCTTCTCCATCCTCTCACCCAGCCTTCATTTCCCAGGCTTACCACCATCCCATAGTTTTTTCTCTTACCTTGGTCTTCCTGATCAAATGTTTTCTTCTGAGAATAAAGAAACCATAGATGTGTTGAGAAACAGATGGAATTTCATACTGGTACCTCTTACCTAGTCTTTGAGGGCAAAGAAGGCTGATGCAAAATATGAAATTAATTAATTATTTTTCATTAACTCAACAGTCAATTATTGAGTACTTATCTTGGTCTGAGTACTGTAGGAGTTCTGAATGTTCTTCTAGGTATGCAGGAAGAATGAACAAAGAAATGCTTTTAATCAAATTCCCTGATCATAAACAACAGATATTTCTGTGGAGTTATTTTCTATTGGAGGAGCATAAATATTTCATAATCAATCATGTTTTATTTGATTTACCCTTATTTCCAGGGCAGTCAACCATAGACCAAAAGTATGAATTAAAGAAGAGCTTCCTCTTCTGTATGAAGTAATGCCATCCATAGAGAGTTCATTCATACCTTGTCCATGCTACACAAGATAATTGTTGTTGTTGTTGTTGTTATGTGCCGACTCATATCACCACGGAAGTAAATTGCTCCATCTTCCTTCCGAGGAGTGGCTGGTGGGTTTGAACTGCAGGTCTTCTGGTTAGCAGTCAAGTGCCTTAGGCACTATGCTACCAGAGCTCCTACAATATAATTATGATTTATTAAACTAAACACAGAGCTTTCCCTACAAATACAAAACCCTAACATTATGTGAAATGTTGCAAAGTAAGATCCCCAAACACTGCAATTTATAGAATTTTTATTACCTTTTGTAATAAAACAGTTTTTAGGTGATGGGGCTGAAAAATGGAAGACATATTATTTTTTAATCTTTCCCCTCTCACATAAGATGACATCAATAGTAAAGCGCTGTGTTGAAATTGAGACATATAAATAGAATGTAGAATTTATATACTTCTTCAATTCTATTCATTATTTATGACATTTAAAAAACTTTTTATATAAAAATCTTAAGTTATAGGAAATTTAGGTAAGAATAGTCTAAAGAACTGTGTCCAAACCAACCAATTGGGGGCATTTTGCCATTAAAAAAGTCATTCCATCTTTCTTTATATACACAATATATTATTCTGAGCTATTTGAGGGTGGATTGCATATATCATCATGTCTCTTTACTCATATTTCAGCATGTAGTTTCTAAGAAAAAAGAAATTCTGTTATATAAACATGCTGTGGTTAGGTTCAGTGTTGTTGTGTCAGCTCTGATTCATAACAACTCTGTGGACAACAGAGCAAATCACTGCCCAGTCCTGCACCATCGTCCCAATTGCTGGTATATTTGAGTCAATGGTTGCAACCACTGTGTCAACCTATCTCATTGAGGGTCTTTTACTTTTTCACTGACCCTCTACTTTACCAAGGATGATATCCTTCTTTAGGAACAGCATGCCCAAAGAAAATGAGATGAAACATAGTCATTAATAAATACAGGAAATTTAACATTGATGAAATGTTGTTGTTATGTGCCGTCAAGTCGGCCCCGATTCATAGCGACCCCTCCTTGGGTTTCCGAGGCAGTAGCACTACGGAAATAGGATTGCCCAACCTTCCTTCCAAGGAGTGGCTGGTGGGTTTGAACCGCCAGCCTTCTGGTTAGCAGTCAAGTGCTTTAGCCACGTATGCTACCAGAGCTCCTATTGATGAAATAGTACTATCTATTCTATAGCCCATATGTAATGTTGCCATTTGCTCCAATAATGTCGTTTATGGAATTTTTTTCCCCCCACAGAAGATCCCATGCAGATCATGTATGTCTGACCCTGGCCTCATTAACAGCTTTTTTTTAGTTGCTGAAATAATAAACCTTAATCAAAATATAGGTTCAGGCTTTGCTAGGGAAAGCTGAGAGGCTGGAGGGAGTGTGGACTTAACATTCACGAAAACCACTAGGGAATACACATAGTCAAGACTCCTAGAAATTAAAGGCAATTAATGTTTATTCAAACAAAAGAGAGGTGTAAAACATACCTTTGAAGTTTACTGAAGAAACACAGGACTCCAATCCTGTATCAATATGGACACCTCTCTTCAGTTTGCCAAAACTCAGGGCCCTACAGTCCACAGACAATTAGCCACTGGTTTTAATGATGGTTAAGAAGGGAGAGGAGGATACAATATTACCAGTATCTTACAAGCCTTTTCTGTGCTCTCCTGCCTGATCATATCTTCTTTCCCCCTGCAGAGGTAACTGCTACTCTGGTTATTTTTAATTCATCATTCCTTTTTCAACCTTAAAAGTATCTCAACAATTGCCTGCCATTCCTCATTCATCCACCACCTGACACATCTCTCATTTGGCAACTTATTGTCTCACTCTGCATGTTATTTCTGGATCTCTTTAGTTTATATTTTCCTTTGACTCTCTCTCTTTCCCTCTTTTTTCCCCCCTGTTTTCTGTCTTTTAAAACAAGCCTTTTCCTTATCCTATTTTTCCTCTCATATCAACAAAAGGCAAGCACTACTTTCTCCACTTTTCATTAATTCCATATCCATTCATGTACTCATTTCTTTATTGGTCAGTCACCAAAGAACGAGTTGTGTCATAAGTGCTATAAAGGAATGAGATACAAATTCTGCTCTACAATCCAGTGAAGATAATTATGTTATTACTTTACTAGCTACTATCCGTTGAATGTCTTCTATGTACCAAGCACCATGCTAAACAATTTCCTGAATATGTGGTTTTCACAAAACTCTGAAAGGTAGTTGATATCATCCCCATTTTACAGAAGAAATAGTCTGTGAGAGGTGAAGTAACTTGCCCAAGGTTACTCAGTCCATGAATTCCAGACCCAGGATTTTAGATCCTGTTTAATTCCAAATATGGTGCCCTCGGTGGCTCTACTATAGAGGATGTGATATTGATGGACCGTGGAGAATAATCTGGTAACTTACCTGCAATCAAGTCAGAATCTCCTTATTGCCTCGCGGCCAGACATCTCCCAAGACAAGGAGCTTCTGGACCGGTGGGATCCTCCAGTTGACCCTCACAGTAAGATTTGAAAGCAAACAGTGGAGGAGAAGTACATCCTTCAAGTTGATTAGAGCTTATGTGTTAGGTAATAGTAGCGATTGTTAGTGTTTACTGCTCAGGGCTTTTCAAAGCCCTTTACCTGTATTGCCCTCACAACAACTTCAAGGAGTGGGTACTAGTTTTATATTCCTTTTCAGCCAAAGAAATGAAAGTACACAGGGAATAAGTAGCTTGTTTTGAAAAGTGTAACTAGTAAGCACCAGAGCTGACATTTGCACTCAGGTGGGTTGACTGTCACGGCTATACACTAACCACATCCCACCACCATCAGTCTGCTGGACATGTGAGGCCAAGAGAGATCAGAGAGAATTCTTTGCTATGGAGCTTTCTGCTAACCAACCTCTCTCCCAGTGGCACTGGAGATAGAAAGGGAGGTATGGTGAGGTGACAGTGGGAGGAGTCCCAGGACTCCAATCCCATGGAGGGCAACAGCTTGTAAATTCTGCTGTGATTTAAGGTTCCACAGCCCACAGACAATTAGCAACTGGCATTAATAATGGCTAGGAAGGTAGGAGGATATAAAGAGGAAATGTACCAGCAACAGTGCTCCCTGTGGTGAATTAAAAATTCACCCACTGCTCCTCTACATCATTGAGGAGCACCAGGACATGGTTCTCTTCTTGCCACCACCTCCAGAATGTGTCCCATATTTCCCACCTTTTGTCTCAAGCCTCTAATGTGCTCACCCAATACCACCTTACTTTAATTTATTCTTTTCCTTCTTTTAAATTGAGGTATAATTTACATAATAAAATGCACAGATTTTAATGTATGGTTCACTGAGACTTGGTGAATATATACACCCAGGTCACCACCATCCTAGTGGAGGCACAGAACATTTCCATTACTGCAAAAGTTCCTCATGCCCATGGACAGTATCCATCGCTTCCTCACTCCTTGATGCAGGCAACTGGTGATCTGGTTTGTATAATTTCAGATTGTTTTGCCTAGTCTAGAATGTCATATAAGTGGATTCATCCAGCACATACTCTTTTGTGTTTAGTTTTACTATAGTCTGCACAACATTTTTTGAGATTCAGCCATCGTATTTTGTGTATCGATACTCTATTCATTTTTTTAAAAAAATTATTGGTAATACTCAACTGTATGAAAATATCACAATTTGTTAATTCATTCACCTGTTGGTGGACATTTGCATCTGTGTTGATTTAAAAATATATCCCCAGATTCTTTAATACTTCTCTCTTCACAAGAAAGAGTCTACTTACCCTCTCCATGAGGGTGCACTATAGTTTATGACCCATTTTTAACAAATAGAATGTGATAGAAATGATGGTGTGTGACTTGTAAGTCGAGGTCATTAAGTGGCATTGTGTCTTCTTGCTCATTCTTTTGGGTTGTTTCTTCTGGGGAGGCCACCTGTCATGCCATGAGGACATTCAAGCAGCAGATAGAGAAACTCGCTTGGGCAGGATCTAAGGCATCTTGCTAAAAACCAAAGCCTATGTGATACGGATAGCTTAGCAATGAGTCCTTCAGCTTCAGCCAAGTCCTTTGAGGACTGAAATCCCAGCTAACATCTTGACTACAACATCAGAGAGACCCTAACTAAACCAACCAGCTGAGCTTCATTTCAATTCCTGTTGAATTGGTCAGAATATAAGTATTTGTTGTTGCAGCCACTAAGTCTTGGGGTAATTTGTTAGACAGTAATATAAAACTAATTTGGGTTCATAAAATTTTGCTATTATGAATAAAACTGTTACAAATTTTCATGTATAAGTCTTTTGGTGGACATATTTTCTCACTTCTCTTTGGTAAATTCCTGCCAATGGAATTTCTGAGTCATAAGGAGCTGTGGCAGCATAGTACCTAAGGCATTTGACTGCTAACCAGAAGGTTGGCATTTCAACCCACCAGCCACTCTGTGGAAGGAAGACTGGGCAATCTACTTGCATAAAGATTGACTCCCTTGGAAACCCAAAAGGGATTCCTATGGGTTGGAATCGACTCAATGGCAGTGAGTTGTTTTTTTTTTTTTTAAATGGCAGATTTTGTCATATGTTAAATTTTATAAGAAACCTTTAAACTACATTTCATAATGGTTGTTCTCCCATCAGCAATTTTCAGACATTCAATCATTCCACATTCTTGGCAGCATAGTATTGTTATTCTTTTGAGTTTAGCCATTCTACTGGGGGGACATGGTATCTCACTATAGTTTTACTTTACATTTTTCTGATGACTAAGTTGTTAAGCATCTTTGCACGTTTTTATTATCCACTTTTATGTCTTCTTGTGTGAAGTGTTAGTTCAAGTCACATTCCATATTTCATTGGGTTATTTTATGAGAGTCACAGGAATTCTTTATATATCCTGGGTAAAAGCTCTTTGTGAGATAAATGTGAAATGACTTCTCTCAGTCTGTAGCCTGCTGTTTCATTATAAAAGCTGTCTTCCAAAAGTAGGAAACTTTTACAGTTGGTTAACTCAAAATTTATCAATTATCTTTTTGTGGTTAGTGCTTTTTGAGTGCTAAGCAATCTTTTCCTATTCTAAGGTCATGAATATATTCTCATATGTTTTCTTCTAGATGCTTTATTTCTAGTGTGTATGTTTATTTGTATGGCCCATTATAAATTAATTTATATGTTTTGAAATTAATTTTGGTATATGTTTGTTCTGGTTATCTAGTGCTGCTCTGACAAGAATATACCACAAATGGGATGGCCTTAACAAACAAGGAGTTTATTCTTACAATTTGGAGGCTTTAACTCCAAGTTCAAAGTGCCAGGCTCTAGGGGCTGGGTGAAAGCCCCTCAACCTTGGGGTTCAGCTCTGCCTCCACCTCCTGGCCCACTGAAGCTAGAGGCATGTCTTCACTCAGACAGCTGCTGGCTGCTGAGGCTGAGAAGCCCCAAGGTCGATAAGTAAAAGGGCACAGTCCCAATGTTACCAAACCACACAACAGGCCATTAACTTAAGTCCATTGTAAGTCCCAAGGTTGGCAGAGCATAGCAGGCTGCTGAGCAACAACATGGCTACATGGAAGGTCCAAGCATGCCATAGGCTAGAGACCATTCCCAAGGCTTCTCCTTATATACAGGAAGCAGACCACATACCCAAAGGCAGCTACTCAGCTGCTTGTGGTAGATTCCATCATGGAGTTGACGGCCAGTCTCATCATGGGGAATAACTACCACCAGCTGCCCAGCCACTCAACCAGGCCCAGCCAAGTTGACACACAAACATAACTACCACAATGTTTTATGGTCACAGTCTATTTATTTATTTTTTAAAAAAATATATATCCAATTGCTTCAGAAACATTTTTTGAGAATATCATTTTGCTCCACTGATTATCTTGACATTTTTGTGGAAAATCAATTGGACTTATTGGTTCTATTTCTGGACTTTTTTGTTTAGCTCCACTCTTTGTCTTTCCTCATACCAGCCACACTGTCTTCATTACTATTGCTTTAGAATAAGTCTAATCTTCTTTCAAGATTGCTTAGGTTATTTTAGTACTTTGTATTTCTATATACACACCAGCTTATCCATTTGTACACTAAGGTGTGCTTTTGATTGGGTTTTTAATTAAGTGTATAAATCAGTTTGAGGAGAATGGACATTATGACAGTAATGAATCTTTCAATTCATGAATGTAGTATCTATATATCGACCCACTTGACTGCTAACCAGAAGGCTGGTGGTTCAAACCCATCAGACACTCCTCAGAAGGAAGGTTGGGCAATCTATTTCCATAGTGATATTGCCTCAGAAATCCAAGGAGGGGTCGCTATGAGTCAAGGCTGACTCAACGGCACATAACAACAACAACAACGGCTAATGATTGTGAACCTTTCTTCATGTGTTTGTTGGCCACCTGAATATCTTCTTTGGTAAAGTGTCTATTCATGTCTTCTGCCCATTGTTTAATTGGATTGCTTGTCTTTTTGTTGAGGTGTTGGAGTTTTCTATAAATTTTAGAGATAAGTCTCTGTCAGATATGTTGTTGCCAAATATTTTTTCCCAATCTGTGGGTTCTCTTTTGACTCTTTTGGAGAAGTCTTTGGAAGCACACACAAATTAAATTTTTAGAAGGTTCCACTCATCTAGTTTCTCTTCTGCTGTTTGTGCATTTTGGATTATGCTTGATGGTCTATTTATGCCATAAACTAGGGCTCCTAAGTTTGCC
Source organism: Orycteropus afer afer (assembly GCF_000298275.1). Taxonomy (NCBI): domain Eukaryota; kingdom Metazoa; phylum Chordata; class Mammalia; order Tubulidentata; family Orycteropodidae; genus Orycteropus; species Orycteropus afer. Next base: position 3,678,290 of record NW_006921881.1, read on the forward strand.
CCTATATTTTTCCCTGAGGAACTTTATAGTATTAGTTTTCACATTTAAGTCTTTGGAACCATCTGGAGTTAGTTTTTGTGTATGGTGTGAGGTA
>NW_006921881.1:3679597-3685108 GCF_000298275.1 Orycteropus afer afer
TGTAAAGAATGGATTTGATGCATTGAACACCAGTGACTAAAAACTAGAGGAATTGTGGGCTTACATCAAGAACATCATCCACGAAGAAAGCAAAATGTCATTGAAAAGACAGGAAAGGAAGAAAAGACCAAAACAGATGTAACAAGAGACTCTGAAAGTTGCCCTTGAATGAAGGAAGCATGGCTAAAGTAAATGATAGAAATCACAAGATAAAAGAGCTGAACAGAAGATTTCAAAGAGCAGCTCGAGAAGACAAAGTCAATTATTTTAATGAAATGTGCAGACATTTAATTGGAAAGCCAAACGTGAAGAACATACTTGGTATTTCTCAAGCTGAAAGAGCTGAAGAAAAAATTTAAGCCTCAAATGCAATATTGAAAGATTCTATGAGCAATATATTGAATGATGCAGAAAACATCAAAAGAAGATGGAAGGAATACACAGAGTCACTCTATCAAAAAGAATTGGTCGATGTTCATCCATTTCAGGAGATGGCATATGACCAAGAACCAATGGTATTGAAGGAAGAAATCAAAGATGCACTGAAGGAAGTGGCAAAAAACAAGACTTCAGGAATTGACAGAATACCCATTAAGGTGTTTCAACAAATGGATGCTGCACTGGAGGCAGTTCCTCATCTAGCCAAGACATTTGGAAGACAGCTATCTGACCAACTGACTGGAAGAGATCCATATTTGTACTTATTCCAAAGAAACGTGATCCCCAGGAATGTGGAAATTATCTAACAATATCATTAATATTGCATGCAAGTAAAATCTTCCTGAAGATAATTCAAAAATGGTTGTAGCAGTCTATTGACAGAGAACTTTCAGAAATGCAAGCTGGATTCAGAAGAAGATGTGGAATGAGGGATATCATTGCTGATATCGGATGGATCTTGGCTCAAAGACAAGAATACCAGAAAGATATTTACTTGTGTTTTATTGACTATGCAAAAGCATTTGATTTTGTGGATCATAACAAATCATAACATTGAGAAGAATGGGAATTCCAGAACACTTCATTGTGCTCATGAGGAACCTGTACATAGACCAGGAGGCCACCATTTGAATAGAACAAGGAGACACTGCATGATTTAAAATCAAGAACTGAGTGCATCAGGGTTGTATCCTTTCACCATACTTATTCAATTTGTATGCTGAGTGAATAATCTGAGAAGGTGGACTATATGAAGAAGAACATGGGATCAGGATTGGAGGAAGACTGATTAACATCCTGTGATATGCTGATGATACAATTTTGGTTGCTGCAAGTGAAGATGACTTGAAGCACTTACTGATGAAGATTTAAGACTTCAGTCTGAAGTATGGATTACACCTCAATGTAAAGAAAACAAAAATCCTCACAACTGGACCAATAAGCAGTAATTTTGTATCATTTCTAATTTTTCATTTATTTTGTAATTTTGTTCTTGTATTCTCTTCTGAAATTTTTCTAGGGTTTTATCTGTTTTCCTCAATTTTGTTAGTTTTTTCCTTGATCTGTCTCTCAATCCATTGAAGGAATTCACTACTCTCCCATAATTCTTTTGAATTCCTTATCAGGGAGTCCCAATGCTGCTTTTTCTTCTGGAATCTGTTCTGGGTCTGTATCCTGGTCCCTTGTTTCTACTGCTTTATTTTGCTTCTTTGTGTGTACTGTGATGTTCTGTTGTCTCTGAGACATTGTGACATTTAGTGTTTATATTTAATTGGTGATTGTGTGTTGGAGAGATTCGCCTAAGATTTTAATTTTCTTTGTTTTGTTTGGATATATGTGGGTAAGCAGGGTACTGTGCTCTTTTGTTTGCTAGTTGGCAGCACTTCTGCCTTCACCATCTGTCTCCTTTCCATTCATCAGCCTCCTGTGTGTCTGTGCTGTCTTTGGCAAGTGGAACCTATTTTTAGGTTCCTAGACTGTAAACAAAAATGCTGTTACTTTAAATATTCAAAATGGGCACCACTTGTAAACATTCAAAATGGCTGTGCCCTCCATACAGCCAAAAGTCCACAGCTCAGTTTGTCTCCTTCTTTGCTGTTTCCCTTTTTAGTCATAAGCCACCAGTGCAGTCATCCATGCAGGACTGATTTTTATGTTAATTCTCAGGTCCTAACACCACTTGAAAGTATGCAAACTGTACATGCCATCAGGATAGCTGACAGTCTGCAGCTCCATTGTCTCCTTATTCACTGTTTTCATTCAGATTCTTCTACTAGTTGGTGTTTAATCCACTTCTGTATTCTTCCTTTCAAAGCTTTGGGCTCCAGAATTATCTTTTGTATCTGTGTCAACTGGTTTCTCTTTTCTTTGTTGAAGAGTGTCTGTGTAGCTTGTCTGACTATTCTGCCATCTTACAGGAGGCCTTGATTTATACATATATTTTGTTCTTATGGAATTCATAAGTTTTACTGGCAGGAAGTTAATTCAATGCAGACTACTCTGTTTGTTTGTTGTACATTTTCAGATTCCCTTTCCTTTTGTTTCCTATGTGTTGGAGCATAGTCTGAAAACCCAGAATTGCAGAATCCTAATGTTGGAAGAGCCTTTACAACATTTTATCTAATTATCATTTGATGCACCAAAATCTCCTTATAACTCACCATTTTTTGAATTATCACAGGCAATTTTTCAGGTTTTTTTTTTTTTTTGTAAAACTTACACACTTTTGAGATTATTCTGTGCTAAAATTGATCTCATTTCTACTTCTACTCTCTGGTCTTAAATCTGTAGACTAGCAAAAGCCTATCCACATATGAGATCTTAGTTTATTATCACAAAAATCATGTGCTGTAGATACTGTTTTCCCATTGTGTCATAGGCTGCTGATTGTTCCCTAGTAGCAGTTCTCCACTTCTTTGTTAGGTCATGCCTGCTCAGAGTAAAGGCTACTATTTCAACCTCCCTGGCAGCTAGATGGAGCAATGAGATTCTCTTGTTGTTGTTGGTATTATGTGCCGTCAAGCTGGATCTGACTCATAGTGACCCCCTCCTTGGGTTTCTGAGGCTGTATCACTATGGAAGTAGATTACCCAGCCTTCCTTCCGAGGAGTGGCTGGTGGGTTTGAACCATCAGCCTTCTGGTTAGCAGTCAAGTGCCTTAGGCACTACACCACCCGAGCTCCTTCAAGAGATTCTAGGCAATAGAATGTAAGAAAAGTCTCTTCTGATGGCTCCCCACACTCTTTCTTTAGCTATATTCTTTCCCACTTGTGCCATTCTTCTTCCTGGAATGGAAATGTAATTAATGGAATACTAGCTATCATTGGATCACAAAATGTAGGCCATATCCCAAGAATGGAAGAGTAGTGAATTCAGAGGAGTCTGGGTCACTGAGTTGTTTGTGAAACAGAATTACCATACTAGATCTGAATCTTCTACCTTTAAATTTTGGTGTGAGATGAAATATACTTCTATCTTTTTAAAGCCACATTATTTTTAGTGGTGGCAAAGCCTACTCCTAAGTGAAATTCCCAATTTACAGAAGAGAGTACTAAGCTTCTGTTTAGTTAAATAATTTGCATAATATGATAGTTAAGGTTGTGTGTCAAATTGGCTGGGCCTGGTTGAGTGGTTGGGAAGCTTGTGATAGTTATTCTCCATGATTAGACTAGCAATCAACTCCATGGTAGGATGTACCACAAGCAGCTAAGTAGCTGCTTTAGGGATATGGTCTGTTTCCCGTATATAAGAAGTAGCTTTGGGAATGGTCTCTAGCTTATGGCATGCTTGAACCCTGCATGTAGCTAAGTCATTGTTCAGTAGCCTGCCATGTTGCTCTGCCAATCTTGAGACTTTTAATGGACTTGAATTAACGGCCTGCTGTTTTGCTTGGTAACATCAGGACTATGACTTTTCACTTGTCAACCTTGGGTTTGTCAGTCTCAGCAGCTAGCAGCTGCCTGATTGAAGAGATGCCTCTAGCTCCAGTGGGCTGGGAGCAAGAGGCAGAGCTGAAGCCCAAGGTTGAGGGGCTTTCACCCAGCCCCTAGAACCTGGCACCTGGAACGTGGGCTTCCAACCTCCGAAATTGTAAGAGAATTAACTCCTGTTTGTTAAAGCCATTCCATTTGTGGTATAGTCTTGCCAGAGTTGCACTAGGTAACCAAAACCCAAAACACATAGGAAGTAGGATTCAGAGCCCGAATTGAATCCAGGGTGGACCGACTGTTGCAAAGTGGATGTGGGCCATTGGTCTGTACTCTATCCTGATGCCCACAATTGCATTAGCTATTCCAGTTACATTGTTGGCTCAGGCAAGTTTTACAAATTGTTATCAACCCAAGTACCAGGCTCAGTGATTGAACACACCCTGCATTTCAAAGTACCTTATCTTTCTCCATTCCTTTATGTAGTTTTGCTTATTTTTGAGATTTATAAAAAAGGAATCATATTCTATGTTTTCTTCTCCATCTTGCTTTTTTTCACTTAATAGATTTCTTGCATATTCATGCATTTTGTTGGTTGCAAGTATAAATCAATCTCTTTGTGCTGCAGATGATACCCCACAATTCAGTAATCTATTTCCCAATCCCTGAGGAACATTTGGGTTGTTTTGGTTTGGCACATCCTTCTAATCTTGTTAGGTATTCCAAACTGCTCTCCTTTCAGGTGGCCCAGTCTTCAATAAATGAGAATTCCTAGTAGATTTTTGACTGAGTTTGGTAGGCACTTCTGATGCCAGATTTCAAAGTAGTTTCACAAACTCTTTCTGGGTACTATTAAAGAGAAATGTAAAGAGACCTCTGCCCAGGGAGGCTTCAATGGATGCAGCGATCACTCCATGACCTCTCCCTATCAGCCAGGCACAAGCTGAGAGATTCGTGGATATCTGAGTCTTTGTTTTATTCTCTTAATCTGGAAAGATCTCCACAACGTGATCTTTCACTTTTGCTCTTTCTGAATGTGACAGAGGGACAAATGTCAAGAGATGTTTCTGTCTCTGAAAACATTTATTATGATAGAAGGAAAAACAAGTCAAATTGTCATTGCAGTACAAAGCAAGGAGGCTAGGTTCTAAAATGAAATCCCTTCCGTAGTCAATGAGTGCACTCAGAAAGTCTAGAATAGCTCTTTTCCTTGCCTTGGACATGGAGGGGATGTCACCTAGGAAGGGAGGAGGGAGGAAGAAAACAAGACCAAAGTCCAGGTTTGTTTTGCATTTTCCTTGAAGGGAAGCTGATTATCAGAATCAAAGTGCTCTCTGCATAGGGAATTCCCCAAATTAATTTTTCCTGAGAAGATTCTTATCTTGCTCTCGTGGTCATCCTATGCTGCAAATCCCCAGCTCCCATTGGTGGCTTCTCTGTTGCAACCCCTGTGTCTGGCTAATCTGGGTCCACATAATGCTGATGAGTTTGGGGTGATGATTTCTATATTCCTGATTTGTGAAGCTTGGAAGGGGTAGGAAGGCTCACTTTGTAAAAGAATAAGTTAGAAACATAATAGTCTTAGTTTGTTACTTAAGTTAGAAACATAGTAGTCTTAGTTTGTTACTTAAATATCCAGCTTATT
>NW_006921881.1:3685408-3690371 GCF_000298275.1 Orycteropus afer afer
GAGCTTGCACCTATCAGTCGCTGCCAAACAGCAGAGCTTGTCCCCTGCACCAATCATTAACGTTCAGCCCTACCTTGTGGAACTGCCCCTTAAAAGTCTTATAAAAGTGTAAAACAGGAAGAGCCAGGGGTCTTTTGCCCAAGCCGTTGCACCAGTGTTAAGCAGAGACCCCAGCTCGAGCTTGGAAATAAACTTTTCCTTTGCTTTTGCGCTGTCGTGTCAGTGTCACATTCCTCGCGCCTACACTCCTTTTCCAAATTCAGGTCCAACATTTGGTGCATTGGTCGGGAAAGGAAAATTCCGAGCGAGACACGTGACTTACGACATAGGGAGAGTCTGGGAATTGGGGCCGGCAGGACCAAATTACATCCTTTGCGTAAAGATATTGGTCTATTGGAATTGATCAGAACCCGGTGGACGTGCCGGAGGCGCTGGGGAAGGAGCCTTTCCCCTAGCTATTGGGCAAGCTGTGGGCGCCATTTGGTAAGAGTGGTCCCCCTTCAAGGGGAACCAGGCACATCAGTGATTGGTTTTTGGCCGACATTTGTTTGTCCTCTGTGAATTGGATATTTGTTTTGTCGATAGTAGTGTCTGTGCTTGTGTGGCCACTTGTCATTTCTGTGTTTAGTCAGTGTGTAATATTGTCTAACATAGAACAGGGACAGACCACTCCTCTATCCCTAATGGTTGAGCATTTTTCAAAGTTTAAAACCAGAGGATATAATTCATCTGGTATGGTACCAGTAAAGAAGAAAAAGTGAAAAACAACAAATGGTAAGAATTAGCTGGACTGTGAAACTTGTTGAAATGTTTCTTTGAAAAGATTAAATTGATATTGTAAATTATTATAATAACATCTCCATGAAATTACCTGTGTTAATTAACTAATGGGTATTGTTCTAGGACCTTTCCTCTGAAGATTTCATTTTTATTTAAAACCTGTGTGTATTTAAAACTCAAATGGTAACTTGTGATCGTGGAATTGGCAACACTTAGAAGCATTCTTACTATCACAAAATTGGTAACATGTTTTGAGAATTTTGTCATATGTTAATATGCCAGTGTTCTATGAACCTTTTATAAAGGAATATATTTTTAAAGTAAATACATTGTAATGTACCGTGAAATTGTCGGGTGCTTATCAACAGTGTTTGTACAGTGTAAATAGATCATAATAATATTAACCTTTTACTCCTCAGAGTGGCCCACCTTCAATGTAGGTTGGCCTCGGGAAGGATCACTGAATGGAGAAATTCTTGCCACCATACTCCACCGAGTCCAGGTTCCAGGCCCTCATGGGCATCCGACTACACTTCAGACCCTCATTTATGCTGGATTTCCTCTAACTCGTCCCGATTGGGAATCTGAGCAACCAGAAGGTAGGGAACGTCTCTGAAAGTACTGCCAGATTCTAATGGCCGGTCTCCGAGCAGTGGTGAGAAAGCCGACCAATTTAGCCAAGGTAAACTCAGTTAGACAGAAAGCCCAGCAACATATTTAGAAAAATTTATGAAGGCATTTAGACTATACACCCCTATGGATCCACAAGCTGATGAGAGTAGAGCAGCAGTAGTTCTATCCTTTGTAAATCAGGCAGCCCCTGACAGTAGGAGGAAGCATCAGAAGATAGAAAGACTAAGAGAACAGACATTACAAAACTTAATGAAAGTAGCCGAAAAAGTATATAATACTAGAAAAACACCAGAAGAGAAGGAAGGGAGAATAAAGAAAGAAGAACAGAATTTCCAAGCTAAAGAGAATAAGCGTAATCAAAAAGAACTAGCTAAAATTTTCTTTACTGGAGTTAGAGGGGAAGTAGGAAGACGTAGGGAGAGAGAGCTAGAGCAGCACGACAGGGGGAGGGAACTTCAGAAAGTAGATAAATTAAGTGAACAGGCTTCACAGGATTTAGTGAGAGTAACTATAAATGTATATAATAATAGGGAAACTTCAAGGAAGTAAAGAGAAAAAAAGAATAAGGAAGGAAGAGTGAGAATTCCAAGCTAAAAAAGAACAAGCAGAACCAGAGGGAATTAGCCAAGATTTTCTTTGCTGGAGCTCGGGGGAAGTAGAACAAGTACAGAAAAGGGAACCGAGCCATCACTGAAAAATAAACCAGGGAATATCTAGTGCCATGCACTCTGTCTCTGTCTCTGCCCAACCTGGGTCCCTCAAAAACTATTGAGCGTAAAAGCCACAGGGGCGTGAGCACAGAGCACTGCTCGTCCCTCACATCACCCTGTTTGGCCCCGAAGGATGGCTGGTTAGCCAAAGACGGGTAAGATTCCTCAAAAAGGAGCAACCTAAGACAGGCACAGTCACAGAGGGGCCATCAGGAAAGAACTTGGAAGCCTACAGAGGTGGGACACAAACTCTTACCCTCACCTCTGTCTGAGAGAAGTCCCCTGCCCCCAGGACTACTTTATTTAGAATGGGACCCAGGTAATAGACAGAGACATAGCCAACAGCAGCTACCCACGCACCATAACACTTTCTCAGGATAGGTGGAAGCTTACCTCACTAAAAAGAAACAACAGTAATAGTTCCAAGAAAATTTTAGAAGAAATAGTACCTAGAGATGGGGTACCCAGAACTTTAAAATCAGATAATAGACCAGCTTTTGTAAGTAGAGTAATTCAGAACTTAACCTTGATTCTAGGGGTAAATTGGAAATCACATTGTGAATACAACCCTCAGAGTTCAGGACAGGTGGAAAGAATGAATAGAACATTAAAGGAGACTCTGTCTAAATTGGCAATAGAAACTGGCAGAGACTAGGTGACCCTCCTTCCTTTTGCGCTCTACCGGGCTAGAAACACCCCTTACACGCTGCTAACTTAGAAACACTACATAATTCAGAAAAAATTGTAACTCAAGCTCCAAGCCATATATATGAGTCAATTAACCATAAAATTGAACCAGGAGACTAAATGTGAGTTAAAAAAAAAAAAAAAACCAGAAAAACACTCTAGAATCTAAATGAAAAGAACCTTATGTTGTTGTTCTTGTAACCCCTACTTCCCTTGAAGTAAATAGAATCAGCACCTGAGTACATCACTCCCATATTGGGAAAAGCAGACCCACCGGAACAACAGTCAGCGTGAGTAAACTAGAAACCATCTGTGAATCCTGAGAACCCATTGAAAACCAAGCTAACTCCATACAATGGAAACTAAAACTTTCATCCTCATGTTAAACATCTGCCACCTGGTGATCAGCGTGAGTAACCATCAACACTTCAAGGTCACGTGGCGTATCCACGATGGAGAGACCCATGAGACTCTAAACTCAACCACCTCCATCACTCCTCTAAATATGTGTGGTAACCGAACTTGTACTTTAAACCTAGAAACTTAATAGACATAACTGCAAGCAACTGTCACATCCATGAAGTCGGATTCTTTGTCTGTCAAGCAACTGTCACATCCATGAAGTCGGATTCTTTGTCTGTCCAGGGTACAAACGAAATCTCCAGAAGTGTGGGGAAGTACATGGTACCATTGTAAAAGTTAGAGTTGCATAACCTCTAATAATGGACACTGGAAATGGCAAGTAAATAATAATGACTATATAACTTTTTCCTTTACAGGGCCCCTATCATATACAAAACTCATGGAAAGCAGGCGGAAGCCTAAAAATTGTGAACAAAATGTAGATTTAGTAAAAGTTTCATTCACTGAACAAGGAAAACGGAAAGTAAGTAAGTAGAAATCTGGATTAAATTAGACCTTCCAAATTTATGATTCATATTACCCTTCTGAAATATTAACTATCCTACAAGAAGTAGAAAACGTAGATCAGTCAGCCATAGGACCAAACCAAGTATTGGACCCCCCAATAAAACAGAATTTAACTAGTAAAGTGAGTCCAAGTAAAATCCCCAACTCCCCAACTTTAGGATTACAGTTTCTAAAAAAATGTCAGCTAGTAACTCTTCATATGCAATCGTAACCTCTAGTGTCCAGGATTATCCCCGGGAGAAAGATCCCCTTTGGAATATGTTGCTAGCAGCTTTTTAAGCGCTTAACCATACTGATCCTAACCTTACTCAAACTTGTTGACTATGTTATGATATAAAACCCCTTTTTATGAAACAATAGGCAGCAATACCTCCTTCAGTAGTTCCAATGACCAGAACCCATAGAATTGTTCATAGAAGGACCATAAAATAGAACTTACTATGCAATGAGTAACAGGGAAGGGTAAATGTATAGGGACACCCCCTCGGCCCCAAGAACATTGCGTTCCAACTTCAGTAAACTTAACCCCTATATAGATTATTCCCAGCGAGGGGAACTGGTAGCTGTGCTCAAAATCTAGACTCTTGCCTTGTTTAAACTCAAGAGTATTTAATCAATCTTCAGAATATTGTGTACTAGTAACTGTACTACTGCCCCGGATCCTATACCACCAAGAGGAGGAAATGTATGTTCACTGGAGCGGGAACAAGAGAGTAAAAAGAGAACCACTAACTGCAGCTTTTACTCTAGCCACTCTATTTAGCCTAGCAGAGACAGGGGTAAAAATAGCTTCCTTAACCTTACAGAGTCAAAGCATGAATTCTCGAAGAGCAGCCATAGACGAAAACCTTGAAAGAATAGAAACTTCCATCTCCCATCTAGAGAAATCCCTAACCTCCCTATCAGAAGTAGTGTTGCAAAATCGACGAGGCTTAGATCTCTTGTTCCTCCAGCGGGGGGGGGGGGGCTATATACTGCTTTAGGAGAAGAATGTTGTTTTTATGCTGACCATACAGGAGTAGTTCGAGAATCAATGACCAAAGTAAAAGAAGGACTTGCCTTGAGAAAGAAAGAACGTGAAGCCCAAGAAAGAATGTTTGAGTCCTAGTTTAGTAATTCCCCATGGTTGACTCCTTTAATTTCTACTCTCTTAAGTCCATTTTAGGGAGCTCTGGTAGCATAGTGGCTAAGGCACTTGACTGCTAACCAGAAGGCTGGCGGTT
>NW_006921881.1:3691151-3700633 GCF_000298275.1 Orycteropus afer afer
GAGCTTGTCCCCTGCACCAATCATTAAAGTTCAGCCCTACCTTGTGGAACTGCCCCTTAAAAGTCTTATAAAAGTGTAAAACAGGAAGAGCCGGGGGTCTTTTGCCCAAGCCGTTGCACCGGTGTAAGCAGAGACCCCAGCTCGAGCTTGGAAATAAACTTTTCCTTTGCTTTTGCACTGTCGTGTCAGTGTCACATTCCTTGTGCTGACACTCCTTTTCCAAATTCGGGTCCAACAACTTTAACTGATTAGAAGGGATGACTGATCAACCTCTAAGACTTTTTCTGAGAGTGAAGACCTCAGGAGTTTAATCTTGGCTTTGTCCCAGCTGTTGAGATTCTGTAGGTCGAGGGGAAGCCTTTGGAACCTAGTGAGGGTTGGAAGATGGGAGTACCCCATGAACATTCACAGTCCTGGGATAAGAGTTCTTACTGACCTTTCTACCGGGATGCAATCTTCCTTTAGGTTCCAACTTTTGCACTCTGGACCTCTCTGCTAACTTCTGCCAAGTGGGGAAGAGTGATGGTAACCCAGGCATAGAGTGACATCTGCTTAAATTTAAACTTTGAACCACTTCTTGCTTTCATGTATCCCAAGACTCCCTGCAGTTCTCTGACTGTTTTCGTTGTCTATTTCCCTTTCCCTAGTTGGAACATTTCTTGTAACAAAAGGTAAGCATGTGCATGCACTCCCCCTTTCTTTTCTTCAAAGTACCACAATATGAAGATAACAAGACACGAGACAAGGAGTATAAATATAGATTTGTGTTTCAACCCTTGCTTCCTAGCTGCCACTAACACGACTGCAGTGAGTTAGGTTTTTGTTCATACCAACAAGGATACTGATAATTACCTTACTAGAATACTGCAACAGTAAATGAGGGAACATTTAATTAGATCATGGATTGTTGTGGAGCCCTAGTGGTGCAGTGGTTAAGTGCTAGACTTCTAAACGGTCAATGTTTTGAAGCCACCACCTACCTGGTGGGAGAAAGATGTGACAATCTGTTTCCATAAATCTTTACAGCTTTGGAAACTCTATGGGCAGTTCTTATAGTGTTGGTATTAGTCAGAATCAACTGGACAACAATGAGTTTGGTTTGGGTTTGGGATTGTTGTTGTGTGCCCTGAAGTTGATTCCTACTCATACAGACCTTATATAACAGAATTGAGCTATCTCAAAGGGGGAGCATATTGTCAGGTCCTTTCTCCCATGGAGATGCTGGTATGTTGTAACCACTGACCTTTCTGTTAGCAGCTGAGTGCTTAACCATATGCTACTCGGAAGGAAGGTTGGGCAATTCTACTTCCGTAGTGATAACTGCCTCGGAAACCCAAGGAGGGGTCACTAGGAGTCGGGGCTGACTCGACGGCAATACTAATAATAACCAGGGCTCCTTAATGTCTTAGTGTCTGGAATATATTAAGTACTCATTAAACACAGGAGCTCTGGTAGCACAGTCCCTAAAGCACTTGACTGCTAACCAGAAGGCTGGCAGTTCAAACCCACTAGCCACTCCTCGGAAGAAAGGTTGGGCAATCTACATCCGTAGAGATCCTGCCTTGGAAACCCAAGGAGGCGTCGCTATGAGTTGGGTCTGACTCAATGGCACATAACAACAACAAACATTAGTTTCTCTTTTCTGTTATTCATTTAATTATTCATTCATTTATTAATTCATTCATACATTTAACAAATATTAAGTGGTTTGAATCCTCCCAGTGGCTTCAGGGGAAAATGACTTGACAATCTGCTCCTTGGGCAATTCTACTCTGTCACATGGGATCACATTGAGTCAGAATTGCTTTGATGGCACCTAACACAACATTTACTATGCCAGACACTTGTGGGACAGTGTTGAGGATACATGTTAATTAAGACATTATCCTGACTCACAAGATTCCCACTGTTTACAGGGGTTGACAGACAAGAAGATGATCCTATTACTGGAGAGGTGTGTTCTGAGAGGCTCGCACAGGGAGAATGGAAGGACAGAAGATGCTTACACAACCCAGAAGAAGGAGGAGAGAAGTTAGAGCAGGCCTTCTGGAGGAGATGGGCTTACACTGTGCATTCTTATAAATTCATGGTGATGCAAGTGGAGTTGGAGGGAAAGTCCTGTCAAGCAGAGAGAATTGTATGTTCAAAGCCAGGAGGTGACAGAGAGCTTGGTGTGTTCAAGAATATGAAGGAAATTCAGGGAACAGTGCATAGAGACTGGTAGACCCACAGATCTGCAAATCTGTCTGGGCTAAGGTTTAGATCTGGGGCATCAGTAGGCAGATGTAACTTCTAGGAAAGTCATTATTGGTCTCCTTCTCCTGGAGTTCTTTCAAGATTCCTGATAATGTGAACATGGACACCAAGATGTAGACAGGCTACTGAGGAAAGAAGGGCAAAGAGAGGAGACGTTTGAGAGAAGAATGATGTAATTTTAAGTAGCTTTTAACCACCTACACTTTTACTTGCTTTTCCAGAAATATGACATATAAACCTATGAAAGTAATGGATGCAAATAAAATCTAAAAAGTGAAAAGCAGTTCACAGAAGTCTAGGCTTATATTAACAGGGACAGATGAGCCTAAAAGCTTATGCCTGTGCTTATCTTGTTACTAGGTACTCTGTCCCTGTCAGGGATTGTAAATTTGAGAAGTTTTGATTCTGTGGGAAGATGTGGGGTTAGGAGAGAGACAAATGCCAGTTATACCTAGAAGCTGAATCTTTGATGTGGTGAAAAAAAAAATACGAAATTGTTCACTACAGATTAGTAAGTAAGCACAAGCAAACCTGTTCTTACTTTACTTATTGTATAATCTGACATTGTATAGCTTTTCCTTTCCTTCTTTTCAGGCCCTCCCCCCATCCCTATCCTACTGCAGGGCTTCCTCTTTCACTGTCACTCTCAACCTGATCTGACAATTTGTGCCTGGCCACTGGTGATATTTCAGAATCTCAAAATTCTATTGGACAATGGATATAGAGCAGCTATGCTTTAATGTGTACTGTCAAAGGCATAATCCATAAGTCTTGGCTTCTAAACATGGGACAATAGGAATTGGGAGAGATATCTGAAAGGAGAATAGCAAGACAGTCTTTCCCTTTCACACTCATCCTATGTACTTAAAAAAGTATGTTTACTCTACAAAATACATTTAAGTAATAACTGGTTTCCTCAGTCTTATTTAGTTGATTATATAACAAGCATTTAAAATAAAAGAACATGATTTATATTATGCTTTTGAAATACGGGAATAAGCTTTTGTGTTCCATACTCTACATGAACACCTCTATAAACCCAAGTTCTCCAAGATGGAAACCCCTAGAAGAAAATGAAGTCACTTGAGACCAATCAGTGAGTGAAGGTACAATAAATAGCTACTGAGAACAGCAAACAAAGATGATAAGTTGGCATCATTACAGACTTTTTCCTTTAAAAAAAAAAAAAGAAAGAAAACACTTTTAATAAGTACTTACAAAAAAATTGGTTTCATGGTCCTGTCATGAGAGTTTGGGAGAGAGCAGTGATTAATTTGGAATGCTAGGAGGCTCCTGGTGTTGGAGTAAATTTCCTGAGGGTACAGAGTGAATGAAGTTCCTTTTTGTCTTAATCCAAATGTCAAGAGCAAAAGAGTGAGCAGCATCTTGATGTTTTCTCTGAAATTGTACCAGTGGGGAGAGGCTGGGGCAAAAGTGGGGAAATAGAGACACTGTGTGTGAGAGTGGATGTGGCTGATTGTGTTGGCTTGTGATTGGTGTGTAGAAAGTGGGAGTCAGCATTTGATTTTTGGTTTAAGATTGTTTTCAAGTAGTGGGCTTGGTTTGCAGATTTTAGGACCGGGTCGGAACTGTGTTAGAGAACTCAAGACCCAGGATTCCAAACTTCTTTGTAAAAGACAATTTTTAAACAAAGTTTTCTGAGCCTAGAAGGCACTTAGGAATCTTCTCCAATCATCTCATCATATGTACTAGGAAACCAGCATCTAAGGAAGTAAACAGATTTGCCCAAGGTATTATGCCGAGTGGTATCCCTAGGACTTGAACTCATGTCTCTTCTCAGTCTGGGATTATTTATCCTATGTCCTCTAAAAAATGTTACATATTCTGTCAGCCCATTGTGAATAGGCTGGTCACAAGTTACAATATTCTATAACAACATTGACTGTCCTGTCCTGGGCACCCCTGCTCTCAAGAAGTTCTCTGATTCTGACTGATGGAGGCTCGTGAAAACATCAAGGGAGGACTACCGAGCACAAAAGAACTTCATATTAGTGAGGGTTTAGGGATGAGGATAGAACAGTCACAAATCAGGAGTGGAAGTGAGGATGTAGGGTCTTAATCAGGGAAAATTCAGGGCCAAAAGGACCACCCCATGTTTGGAATGAGGAATGGAAACAGACTGATTGATGGATAAGTGTCTGAATAGAAAGTATTTTTTCTTTCTTTCTTTCTTTCTTTTTTTTTTTTTTTAATTTAACTGATGTCACCTCAGCAAAAGTGAAACAAGGTTTCTGAGAACATGTAAGAACAAAGGGCACAACAATATCTCCAGGCAGGGGATTTCCAACTCCATTGCTTTCATATAAGCTCGACTCCACGTCCCTTCTCTCAGTCCCTTCTCTTCTGTTTCTGCTCTCTTGACTGCACTCATGGCTTCCAATGGACCCTGCCTCTGTGTAAGTTGGGATTTGATAAAAGGGACGGGGAAAGGAAAAGAATCTCTGAGAGAGAGAGAAAAAAAAAGAGATCTCAGGAACTGGATGTGGGGTAGTACTTGGGAAGGCAGTGTGGTTGGGAGGGTGTCTTGAAAGAGGAGATAAGAATTGACATCTGCATAGTGGCAAGAAGGGACCTGTGGAGAAAAGCTGTTTTAAGAAGTTGTTCTTTGTGTCAGACCTTGGATACCAGCCAGTGTTTGGGAGAAATTGTAGGGAATGAGGGTGCTAACTAGGGCTGGCAAGATTTGAAATTATGGAAATACTGTCTTGAGCCTCCTTTATATCCTATTTAGAGATCCAGGGCTCTTAAACATGAGCTTCTTTCAGCTACCAAAAGAACCAGACTTCGTCTCACCTATTTTGGTCATGTTGTAAGAAGGGACCATTCCCTGGAGAAGGATGTCATGCTTGGTAGGGTGGAGGGTCGATGAAAGAGGGGGAGGCCTTCAACGAGATGGATTGATATGGTGGCTGCGATGATGGACTCAAGTATAGCAGGGATTGTGGGGCTGGCGCGGGATTGGGCAGTGTTTCGTTCTGCTGTGCATGGGGTCGCTATGAGTCGGAAACGACTTGACGGCACTTAACAACAACAACAACAACAACCAAAAGAGCTTCACAAAACTCATTTATCTTAAGTTGTTAATGACCTAACACAGTACATTACATAAGAATATGCATTATGAGGAGAACCTGGGATGAGGGCAATGTTTAACACTTGAGTGAAAGAATGTCAAACAGCATCCATGACACCTAGGTCCATGACTCCTAGGTTGGGAAGATAGTTTTGAATGGGGCCTAAGGGATGTCTTTCTAGGCTTTCAGGTGACAGCATAGGGGTGAACTTCCCCATCTTTCAGAATTTTCATGTTATTGAAGACTTGGATATAGTTTCTACCTTCTATGAGTGAAGTCTGGTCTAATTTAAGGAGATCATATGCTACAATAGGCAGATACAAAAACACAAGGAACACAGATTAACAAGTAACGTTGAACATAGTGCCACTGCAATATGTGTATTATCATTACAAAACAATGGACATTAAAAAGGAAACTAACAGTACAGAGGTAAAGTGTCCTAATCTGGGTTTCCTTCTAGAGTAGTCAAGGGAGACAGCCTCATGAGTATCCACTGAGGCCGGCAAGTCTTGGAAACTGTTTAGGAGTTGATTTTAGAGGCTAGTGTACATCTTTTGAAGCTTTGCAGTTGGATTTACTTTTTTGACAACTGACAAGTATTATCTGGATAAGAGGTAGGGAAATAATGCTAACAATTGTTAATTATATTTTAGGATGAAGAAGAGATTTGGTTATAGATGAATGAGACTTACTTTCTTGTTTTTATTATAACTAGGAAATTCCAAAAAAGAAGTTGCAAGAAAGTGAAGGACACAGATATTTGGGAAGGAGTGGGAAGACCTGACAGGCAGGGGAAGGGCAAGAGCAATTAAGGCGGGGGATTGGGAGGTGTAAGGGATGGCAGACATTTTAAACCATCATTTCCCTGCCCAGGTGAATGTCCATTCTGAGGAATGGAAATTGATGACCTTCACTGCCAACCAAGGTGACAAAGTAAAGAAGATCAATGAACACATCCGGTCCAAGACCAAGATTCCTGTGCAGGACCAGGTCCTTCAGCTGGGCTCTAAAACTCTCATGCCTCTGAGTAGCCTTTCATCTTATGTCACCAACAAGGATGAGATCATCCACCTCACCCTGAAGGTGGTGAAGCCCAGTGATGAGGAGCTGCCCATGGTTCTGGTGGAGTCAGGTGACGAAGGGCAGAGGCACCCCCTCAAGGTGCGGCGGTCCAACTCAGTGGCCCAGGTGAAAAAGATGATTGAGATGAAGACGGATATAACACCTGAGACCCAGATTGTGACTTGCAATGGAAAGAGACTGGAAGATGGGAAAACCATGGGAGATTATGGCATCAAGAAGGGCAGTGTGCTCTTCCTGACATACCACTGCATTGGGGGGTGACCTCTCTCAGGGTGGGGTGATACCAGGAGCAAAAGAGCTTTCCTTTTAACTTTTACTCACTAAACATAGTCTATGATAGTTTTCCAGATTTATTGAGAAGGAAATAAATAGGATAAGATGTGGGATGAGATAGAGAGGGAATACTTTCCCAACTTTGTGATATTTTGATTCTAACACAATGATTAAGTGGCTTGATTGTGTATAAGGTGTTACTGTGAATAGAAAATGAATCACTGGGGTATACTAGAGACAGCATTCAAAGTCAGCTTACAATTTAATTTTTCCTTGGTGGCTCTGATTTGTAGAAAAACTCCCATTTCCTTTCCTATCTGACGAGATAGTAAGCTTTAGGTTAGGATCAGGTTTTATTAATTTCTGTGTTCCTATGAATGTTTAGCTCAGTGCTGTATCTATAATATCTAGTAAGTATTCAACTGAACTTAGTTTTCACCTATAGAGAACAATAAATGAATTGTTTTGAAGTGAATTAATCCTCTGATGAGATTACAATCTAACTCATAAAGAATTTAGAAATTCAATTAAACTGCTTCTCTCTTTATTGAAGTGTGTTTGTTGTGAAATGAAGCTTGATGCAAATGCTCACCCTATATATGTGTCTATTGTTTGGCTGGAGTCCTTAGGAGTGAGTTCAGTTCCAGGCCTAAAAGGTAACTAGAGGCCATAGTCTCAGGGGTTTCATCAGGCTCTATCAGACCAGTAAGCCAGTCTTACTTTATGATTTTCACATTCACTATTCTTAATTTAAAAATAATAATTCTTTAATTTTTTATTTGTCAGAGAAAAAGAATCCTCCTCAAAACATCATGTTTATATGAGTCTCTCATTTTAACCTCACTTTGTTTTTTATTTGAGTAGATTCTGCCTACCTTTCAGTTAACAGCTGAGTGCTTGACCATTTGTGCCAGCAGGGAGCCTTTTAACTTCACTGTTGTTGTTATGTGCTGTTGAGTCGGACCCAACTCATAGTGACCCCTCCTTGGGATTCTGAGGGATTATCACTACGGAAGTAGATTGCCCCATATTCCTTCTGAGGAGTGGCTGGTGGGTTTGAACCATCAGCCTTCTGGTTAGCAGTCAAGTGCCTTAGCCACTATGCTACCAGAGCTCAACAAGGTTCTGGTGTGGGACTGCCTGGCTTTGAGTCTTGGTCTGCCATTTCTAAGCTGAGCAACCTTGGTCATGCTACTTAACTTGTTTGTGCCTTAGTTTCTTCATTAGTAAAATGAAGTCAGGTTAGTGGGTTAAGCACACAAAGCTCTTAGAATAGTGGTCTATAAATATTAACCATTTCCAGCCTCATTTCACAAATGAGGAAAGAGATTTTTAGAGGGATCCTACACTGGTAGTGACTAAACTGGGATGTAAATTCATATCCCCCTTCAACTACTGACTTTGATGTTTCCTCATCAGCATATTAGGTAAGAGTCTTATTTTATATATTAGGATGTTGTTGTTGTGTTGTTGTTGTTATGTGTCATTGAGTCGAATCCGACTCATAGAGATCCCTCCTTGGGTTTCCGAGGTGGTATCACTATGGAAGTAGATTTCCTAACCTTCCTTCCAAGGATATATTAGGATAGGAGATGATGTTAAGTAACTTGCCCAAAGTCAGACAGTTTGTAAATACTTATCGGGATTCAAACCCAAATCTGACAGATTCTGAGGTCCTTGTTATTTTTACAAACCAGACTCTATTATGCTAGGGATGGTGGAGAATAAAAGGACATGCAAATCCTGAACTTTTTTTCTAGATAATCTGACAGCTTTGGGGTCATATAGAAGATTAATAAAATGCAAGATTCATGCTTTTGGTGCAATGGTGGCTACTGATGTTGAGTTATGAGAAGTCAAATTCTCTAATGCTGTGATCAGACAGAGACACACCAGCTCAGACATGCAAGCCCTAACCTATTCCCCTCCAAACATGCCACATTCCTCTCACATGAAAACAGACAACCCCTGATAACATTGCACTAACAGCTTCATTCATACATGTACATTTTCCAAATATATAGCTCTGACATCTGTGAATGCATATTCATATACTCCTTCATTCTACTTAAGCATCAGAAGGTAAATTTGTTGTAAGAAATACTCCACAATATGTTCCCAAACATCCACTGGTATTCTAGAATGTGTCTATCATCTATAAGACATTTTTTTCCCCCTAGGACTATATAGTAGCAAACTTACCTTCATGTCTTACTGTCTGGCACTGATATTTAGTTATTGACTCTCCAGATGATAAATGGTTCTCTTACTTCTGCTCTGGCTTCTTGGGGTTTGAAATGTCAGCAGGTGGTAGTTGGGGATAGGGTATTAAAGAATGGCCCAATTGCATGGCAGTGTTGAGTTCTGAAATCAGAGCCAGGTGCCTCAAGAAGAAGACGTGGGGTGGGTGTCATCTTACTTGGTAGCAGAGAAATGGATAGAATGTCTTTGGACACAAAACCACCCAAGTCCTTTGAAATATTTGGATCTGATGATGCCTGTTCCTGGAGAGCCCTGTATTGGGGCACTGCCAAGAAAATAACTAAAGAATACACAGAATCAGCATCAGCCAATGGTGGTAGCGAAGTTGTCCTTCTTGATTCTAATAGCAATTGGAGACAGGGAGGTGGGAGGTTGATGAATAGTGAGAAGAAACAGGGGAGTCAACTTCCTCAGTGTGTTGGACTGCGTTCTCTAGAGAAACAAACCATTAAAGCTTATATATATATATATATATATATATATATATATATATACACACACACACACACA
>NW_006921881.1:3722046-3723546 GCF_000298275.1 Orycteropus afer afer
TGCAATTTCTGTAAAGCGCTCTAACCAGAAAGGTATAGGGCAGTGTTATCTATGCTTCTGTAAAATATAAAAGGCATTATTATGTTTTATTCTAAAAATGCTGTTAAGCAAGAGATGCACAAGTCAATGATGATGTGACATAAAAGCAGACAATTTCTGAAGTTTAAAATAGAGATGTATGACACATGTGCAATATGTTATAAAACCTCTTTAAGTTGCCTTGGCACATACCTAATCTGATAAAAGAAATGTAACATAAAATTGTAAGGTGGTGTTGAGACATTAAGAATGTCATAAATAGCCCCTTAATGTCTAAAAGATGCAACATTTGTGGATGTCTGACTTTGAAGGAAAGATGTAACCCACCAAATATATCATCACTTACTCCTTATTGTGTGGGCCCAAGGTTAGAAAATTGTAAATAAGCACCAAATTTCTGTGCATTCCTTGAGAGAAGATAGAAGCAAGACTCTAACACTCTCCAAAGAGGAGACTCATACCAGAGACTAAGACTGAGACCCTCTGCCACTGCCGCCCTTGAAACCTAGCTATAGGGAACATCCACTGAGTTTGAAATATGGTCAAGTCTTCCTGCTGAGACTACTAGTAAGAGGTAAAAGCTTGAAGTCTAAAGATTTGGACTTTAATCATTGAACTAACATTCCAATAGTTAATTCTGATTCTCTGATACAAAATGAGTATCTCGAAGTCTTACCTGTGCGCTTTGCCATGACTACCTTGCAATAACCTAAATGAGTTTATGTATAATATGCTTGAGCATCTCTTTATTCATTTTTACAAATTAGAAACTACAGGGCAAATATGTACTTAGAATTACTAGAGCTATCTATCTATCCATTTGTTTCTCTAGTGGCAGAGTGGGAAGAGTGTATGCTTTGCAGACAGGAAGGCTTGGTTTAAATGCTGACCATGATGCCTAGCCTTGAACAATTCATTTGACATCAGTGAGCATCAGTGTCCTGATCTGCAATTTGAGTATAGCACTTACCTTAATGCCAGATTGGTGTGAGGATTAAAGATGATTTAACTACTGACACATAGTAGGAGCTCAGTCTGTGATAGCTTTTCCATATGATTGACCTTACTTGCACTTTTTTCTCCTGTGTAAAAGTGTAAATGTATCTCTGCTTCTTTTTGGCCATCACTAAATAAAAATAAAATATTTGCCTATTTGACAGATGAAATATTTAACCCCGTTTTATTATTTTCAAAGTGCAATGTGTGGATAAATTTCCTTTCCAAGTATATCTAAAGCTTCATGAGTGTAGGCACAGGGCCAGGCTATACCTGTTCTAGCTGCTGTGCACTTGGCCAAGTTCACCTGCTGTTCTATCCTGCGATTACCATGGGCCAGCCACATAGACTTCCTCTGTTCCTTAAACATGCTAAAGTCTGTTTTTGTTGTTTCTTCTGCTGGAATAGCTTCCCTTTACATGCTAGAGACTGGCTCCTTCTTATCTTTCAGATCACATCTCAGAT
>NW_006921881.1:3724551-3727467 GCF_000298275.1 Orycteropus afer afer
CTTCCGAGGAGTGGCTGGTGGGTTTGAACCACCAGCCTTCTGGTTAGCAGTCAAGTGCTTTAGCCACTATGCTACCAGAGCTCCCTTATTAGAGGAGTGATGTTCAGAGTCTTGATTATTAAAGGAGTTTGGCCATTTTATTTACTTAAGTAAGTCCCTTCTTAAGAGCTCTGGTGGGGTAGTGCCTAAGGCAGTTGACTGCTAACTAGAAGGTTGGCTGTTCAAACCCATCAGCCTCTCCTTGGAAGGAAGCTTGGGTAATCTACTTCCATAGTGATGCTGCTTCGGATACCCAAAGAGGGGTCGGAGATGACTCGACAGCACATGACAACAACAACAACTGTCCATTCTTGGGACTGAAAGTGACTCGAGGATTTTGTATTATCTGAGAATGATCTGTTCATTATTTCACCTAACAGATGGGGAAGAAGTGCCCCACATAACTGGTTTATCCAGGCAGTGAAGGAATGTAGTATGGTTGTTTTCTGTTGGAAAGCTACTTTTTGGAATTATGATCTTTCAATATATTGATTGCACTCATTTACTGTTTATTGTCTATCCTCAACTAGAGCGTAAACTTTGAGAGGTCAGGTACTTGATCTCTCTTGTTCATAGTTGTACCTTCAGTGTCTGTAAATTGTTGTGGTTTAGGTGACTTCAAGTTGGTTCTGACTCATAGTGACCCTGTGTACAACAACAAAACACTGCCTGGTCCTACACCATCCTTACAATCATTGCTATACTTGAATCCATTGTGGTAGCACTGTGTCAATCCATCTCATTGAGGTTCTTCCCCTTCTTCCCCTTTTTCATTGACTCTCTACTGTACCAGGCATGATATTCTTCTCCAGGGGTTGGTCCCTCCTGACAACATGATGTAAGAATGAGAGATGAAATCTGGTCATTCTTGCTTCTAAGGAGTATTCTGCTGTACTTCCTCCAAGACAGATTTTTTTCATTCTTCTAGCAGTCCATGGTACATTCAGTATTCCTTGACAACACCACAATTCAAAGGCACCACTTCTTTGATCTTCTTTATTCATTGTTCAGCTCTCAAATTCATGTGAGGCAATGGGAAATACCATAGCTTGGGTCAGGTGCACCTTAGTCTTCAAGGTGATATCTTTACCCTTCAACACTTTAAAGAGGTCTTTTGTAGCAGATTTGTCCAATGCAACAGCATTGTTTGATTTCTTGACTACTGCTTCTGTGGCATTGATTGTGGATCCAAGTAAAATGAAATATTTGACAACTTCAGTCTTTTCTCCATGATGTTGCTTATTAGTCTACTTGTGAGGATTTTTGTTTTCTTTATGTTGAGGTGTAATTCATACTGAAGGCTATAATCTTTGATCTTCTTCAGTAAGTACTTCAAATCTTCTTCATTTTCAGCAAGCAAGGTTGTTAATCTGCATATTGCAGGTTGTTAATTGGTCTTCCTCTAATACTCATGCCTTGTTCTTCATGATAAAGTCAAGAAGAAATTAGGATTTTGATTGCATTTGGAAGTACTTTAAAAATACAGAGTGAAACATTATTATTGACTTTTTAAATTGTTTTAATAAATTTAAACCATTTTTACTGGGGTATAATTTACATACAATAAACTGCATCTGTTTAAAAGGCAATATCCAATGAATTTTGGCAGAAGTATATTCTGTGAAATATGGTCTGTCAAGATAAAGAACATTTCTAGCATTCCAAAAATTCTTTGTACCTCTTACAAAGGGCCTTACCCTTGACCTCAGGCAACCACTGATCTGCTTTCTATAACTACAGTTTGCATTTTGTAGAATTTAATATAATGGACTCATATGTTTTGTATATTTTTGTGATTGCTTTATTTCCCTCAGGATAATGTTTTTGAGATTCATCCATGCTGTTGCACATATCAACATGCAACATGTATCAGCAGTTCATTCCCTTTTATTTCTTGGTAATAACCTACTGTATGGATATACTGTATTTATAAAATCCTGTTGTAGAACACTTGGATTGTTTCTAGTTCTCAGCTGTTATAAATAGTTACTGCTGTATTTTGACAGATTTCAGGAGAAAGGCTAATCTAACTAACAATGAAGAATGTGGTGGAGTTGTCCTCCCCAAAAATCTCCCCTTCCATAAAAGGGTACATGCACCTTCAGGGTAAAGAAGTGGCAATCTCAAAATTTGGAGGTTGAATCTATCATTCTGAATCATCACTGTAGATGTCAGGAGACAGATGGAGCTATCTTGCAGCATAGACATCTTATTGTTTACATTGGATTCCAGAGTATCCAAGGAACAAACACTTCCACTATCACTGCCTCCCTCACTACTACCAGAAATCCCTCTTATTCATTCCTTCTACCCTCCAAGCAAGAGCTCTTGCAGCCTAGTGCCTAAGGCACTTGACTGCTAACCAGAAGGCTGGCGGTTCAAACCCACCAGCCATTCCTCAGGAGGAAGATGGGGCATTCTACTCCCGTGGTGATACTACCTCGGGTCCGACTCGACTGCACATAACAACAACAACAACACCCTCCAGTCTGCAGGGACCAATCCCTCTTTCAGTCTGGGAACACAGTCACTCAAATATTGCCCCCTAAACGGTCACTCCATCCTCTCACTAACTCTATTCCTTGGCAACCACACTCTTCCATTCCCGGCGTCTTCCTTCTTTTTCCTCAAGAATCCTCTCCATCGCCCTCCTTCCTTCTCCCCACTTCTATTGATCCCCAGCCTCCTGGCTTCGCTGTCCCATTTCCCTCTTCTCTTTGTTACATAGTTCTCTTCGGTCTTTCAAAGGGTTCACTCCTTGGATCTGAGGCTCAACCAGCGTTCCAGAGCTTCCCGCTTTTCTCCCACCCTCTCAAAGTCCACTACTACTAATATTATAAAGCGCGCACCCAAACCCCCCAGAGGCACCAGCGAAAC
>NW_006921881.1:3728952-3730481 GCF_000298275.1 Orycteropus afer afer
ATAGTGGTAAACAGGCACCATCTAGTTCTTCTGGTCTCAGGATCCTATAGGCTGACATTCACATGGTCCACTAGTCCCTTGGACTAATTGTTTCCATGCATCTTTGATTTTCTCAATTCTCTTTGCTCCAGAAGAGGAGAGACCAATTGTTGCATCTTAGATGGCTGCTAACAAGCTTTTAAGACCCCAATCATTACTCACCAAAGTAGTATGTAAAACAATGTTTTTGTGTAGTATGTTATGCTAATTGAGCTTGATGTCTCCCATGTTTTGGTCTTTCTTTCAGTATAAACGGAGTGTTGCAGGGTATCTGGAAGAACTGAAGGGGATTATGAGATTTACTTCCTATAGAAAACATGAGTGAGAAAGTCAAGCCATGCAAAGAAAACATATCCAATGTTCGAGAGAGTAAATGAGAAAGATCTAAAGCTGGCCCAACCCAGAAAAAAACAAAACAAAACAAAACTGCTGTGGAGTTGATTCAACTCATAGTGATCCCTCCTTGGGTTTCCGAGGTGATATCTCTACAGAAGTATATTGCCCAGCCTTGCTTCTGAGGAGTGGCTGGTGGATTTGAACTGCCAGCATTCTGGTTATCAGTCAAATGTCTTAGGCACTAGACAAAAACTTAAAAGCCTCATGGTATAGCAAAATCTATATGGTCTTTAGTCTGAATAATTATTTCCTTTTTAGTTCCTATCTTTGCATGATACTGGAGAATAACTACAATAGCTTCACTATATTACCAGAGTACCCTTAGTGGTGATTCTACGAAAGCTATGGCCTGAGTTCCCATTTCCATTTGGGGCCAACCCTTGCATTTATCTCTAGGCCTCCTTCAGTCCATCTCCACACCCATAGTGGCTCAAGTTCTTACAAATGCTCCAGCCAGAAGTCTTCAGCCTCTGGTTCACTGCTGTCCAACAAATGTTCCTCAGTGCAAAATTGCTGTTTGATACCAATAAAATAAAACTGTCACAAACCCCCCATTTTTCAAGCTGCTTATTTTGGGGAAGCCGAAAAAGATTAAGAAGGTAATGAATATATATTTGGGTTCCCCCAGCAAAAATTCTGTGAATGATTCACCAAGCATTGCTTTACACAGCTTCCCAAATACTGCAGGAGTGCTAGTGAAGAGGCACCATGATTCCCTACGACAACTTTTTTACCTTTTGAGACAAAGATGCTTAGAGTTTGCAAGGTTAGGGTCTACGTGCCTTTATATAAAGGGGAGTAAGTATAGATAACAATGGCTAGACTAGTGGTTGGTTGATTGGTTAGCTGATAGGGAGAAAAGACAGACCACGGAATGTCATGAATTGAAAAACAAAACAAAACAAAAAAGATGGAAAACACTGGTCTGAATGACAAGCACCAGTTCTCAAGTTAATATTTTTCTTGCGGAAAATGAGTGATTTGCTTAAGTTTATCATGTGGCCCAAGACAGGATCCAAATTGTGTTCATTTTTGCTTTTTGGGTTCTCAGCAACTTCTTGACCTGTTATTTGTTGTCCTGAAGAGGGTGACTG
>NW_006921881.1:3731601-3738263 GCF_000298275.1 Orycteropus afer afer
AAAATCATCACTGTTACAGGTGGGACTACAGAAGCAAGGAAAAAACCATTGATTGGGATATGTACTTAATTGAAGATGAAAAAAGGTCACAGGATTGTGTTCTGGGGCTTGACCATCTGGCTACGTGGTAATCAGGGTATGACTCATGACCATGTGGCCTGAGTCATAGCCACAAGGTGGCTACAAGATAATACCAGGACCCCAAACTTTAATTTAGATAAGGACACACTAGGAAAGATGCCTAGTTCTTTGTGAGCATAGTGTTTCTCCCCCACACCCCAACTTTCCATTGTGATTTGGTTGAAATTTTGCAAAGCAGATTCGTTTTCATACTCTACTTTCAACCATCTATCCTGAGGGGAAACTTCCACTCCCTAGGATTGTCTATGCATAGTCACATTGCTGGTTTAACGGCCAGAAAGAACTCAAGTGGCCTCTGAACTTATGTCAAGACTCAAGATGGAGTTAAGGCTCCTGCTGTAGACTGCACCCTTCCATAAAGCAAGTGCTTTAGAGTTTAACCTCCAATACAGCCCACAGCACCCATCCAAGAACCCTTCCAAGCGGAAAGCTAGGCAGCTCCTCCTCCTTCCGCTGACGTTTCCGTCTCCGGAAGACCCAGCGCCTTCAGCTCTCAGCAGCTGACTTGCACTTGGGTTCTCCCTCAACCTCTTCTCCACTTCTGTCCCCCTCCTCCCTCCTTTTCTAGCCAACTCAGACTGGGAAGAGTTAAGGTCAGTGAGTGCACCCCTCCTCCCTCCCAGAAAGGCAGAGCGGCTGACCTCGACCCAGACGCGCACTCACTTCCGTTTCCTTTGTCTCCATTCAGCGCCCATTCCTAATCCTACATCCCTTTTCAGGCCTCTTGCAAAATCCCTCACCTGCTAGGCTGTCCACCCCCCACCTGGGACACCAGTCTGTGCATCTCTGGGGACCCTGGGGAGGAGAGGTGAGGGAGGGGACCCGGCTGCCATCCGTGGAATCAGATGCGGGGGGACCGTGAGCTCAGGCTGAGGAAGTGCGATGTGGGTGGTCGGGTTGCTTCCCGGCTCTGAAGAGAGGCTAGCCCAGAGAGCTCAGGTTCTTTTTTTTTTCCCCTGTGGACTGGGGAGTTTTTCTCTGGGGGGCGGGGGAGTTTGTTTTGTTTTTCACTTTTATCCACCCAGAGCTTCAACCTATCTGTACGTCTCCAACTCCACAACTTACTGCCGTTAAAGTCCCGCGCTCCTCCCACCCCTGCCTCCTAGCTCACTTTCTCCTAAAGTTTCTCAGTGTGAGAGTAGTAGATACCAAGAGGGGCACACTTTAGAGAGTGGCACTCTGAGGCTGGGGAAGTTAAGGAAAGGAGGGTTTAAGAGGAGATGATGGAGAGAGAAGACACATTAAGGAAAGGGGATAGGAGTTCAAGAAGAGGTAACTAGTGGGGACAGGGGCAGGACCTGAGTAGGAAAGAGTTGTGGATAGGGAACAGATGTGAGTAAGGGAGATAGTTCTTGGGTATCAAGTTCAGAGAGGAAGAATGGAGTGGGAGGCTCAAGATGAGGGTCTCATGAATGGCCACTTTCTCAGATTAATGTTCCCCTATCTTCATCCTCCACAGAAAAGCCATGACATCCATGCTCTCTGCACCTGGGGCTCAGGTGAGAATGTGGCCTCCTGATGTCCTCTGTGCATTTTTCTGTTTATTTATTTATTTATTTATTTATTTATACTATCCCTGTGGTGAGTGTGAGTGTGTGTGTGTATGTGTGTGTGTGTTTCTTTTCCATTGCTCTTTGGGCCAGTACTCAGCCATCTCTTTTCCTTCACGGCATCTCACAAGCCTGGCCCCTTTGCTTCTCTGTAACTGCACCGCTTTAACCAAAGTGTCATGATAAAGCCAGCTAAGAAGGATCCATTCATTTGTTCCTTCAACAAGGAGAAACAACAGGAAGTGCTTCTCAATGGCCTGAGAACATGGCTGGGCCAAAGGAGGCCTGAGTTCTCATTCTCGTTCTGCTACTAGGTAGCCATGTGACTTTAGCTTCTCTAGGTCTCTGCTTTCTCATTTTCAGAATTATGGGGTTGGGCCACATGAGCTCGTTTTTTCTGTTCAAAAGCTCTGTTGTTGTTATGTGGCGTTGAATTGGACTGACTCATAGCGACCCCTCCTTGGGTTTCCAAGGCAGTATCCCAACGAAAGTAAATTGCCCAATCTTCCTTCCGAGGAGTGGCTGGTGGGTTTGAACCACTACCCTCCTGGTTAACAGTCAAGTACCTTAGGCTAGTGACTCTAAGATGTTACGGATCTGTGCATTTTATACATCTCTGCCTTTGGTCTCATTTTCTCTCTTGGTCATTCTGCCTTTATCAGCTTCTCAGAGTATCCTCCTCTTCGTGTCTTTATGTCTGGTTGCCCCCTCCATGTCTGAGTGTCCCTGTGTCTTTCAGTCCCTTATAGGTCTCACTCTTTGGCTCTTATGTCGTTCCAGGGGCTGCTGACATTTGAGGAGGTGGCAGTGAGTTTCTCCCAGGAAGAGTGGGGGCATCTTGACTCTGCCCAGAGGGCCCTCTACAGGGACGTCATGTGGGAGAACTACAGAAATCTAACTTCTGTGGGTAAGATTTCATGTCTCTTCTCTGTTTCAGAATCTCCATTCTTCTTCATTAGCTGTTCATGGATTTCAGTGCTGTTCTTCCCCATGGATGCTCTCACTCCCAAGTCAAGTCAAGGGATAGTGAGCAGGGCTTGATTGATGTTGGAGTGGTCTGATAATACAGTATGCTTTTGGTCAGTATTATTCTCAAAGAACATTCTGGAAAGTGAAGATGTTGATCTAGGGCACTTAGAACAGTGAATAATAGCTCCCTATAACTTTTTCTGGGAGCTCTGGTAGCATAGTGCCTAGGGCACTTGACTGCTCACCAGAAGGCTGGCGGTTCAAACCCACCAGCCACTCCTCGGAAGGAAGGTTGGCCAATTCCGAGGATACTGCCTCGGAAACCCAAGGAGGGGTCGCTATGAGTCGGGGCCGATTCAACGGCAAACAACAACAACAACATAACTTTTTCTAGAAGCCTAGACTCCTTTAAAGCAGCTATATTCCTTAATTTGCTAGGGATTTTCAGAGAGCAATATCAGGAGCACTATATCAGAAGTCTTTGGGAGATTTAATTACCACCTTTGTCACTCAGACCAGAGCCCACAAATTCATTAGCAGAAAAAGTCACCAGCTATTTTACAAAACTGGCTGGATTTCACTCATATTTCCCTTTTCTGTAAAACCTTTCTCTTTTATTCATTTGCCCTACCTGTCTTCTTTCTTCTCTCTCTGCTTTATGTTTTTTCTCCTTTCCCCCCCCTTTCCTTTCCAAAATTTCCTCTTTTTTCTTTCCTTCTCTCTTATTTTTGTAGAATAGAAGGTTTCACCCTGTAATTCCACCTAAGTGCATACTGTTGTATTTTTATTACAAACACATTTTTGTTTCCTGAATACTCCCATGGTGTATGATGGGAAACCCAGTATTTCTGTTATTGACATCAACGTTGTAATAGAGGGATGCAGTTGATTTCCATCACATTTTCCTTTACTTCAAAATCCAAACTCCCCCTACAGTCCTCTCTGGCTCCACCATCAGTCAGCTTGTACACATTACAGTTTGTGGTAGAGTGTTCATAGATAAATAAGACATGGCTTCTGCTCATTTGGAGGTTACCTTCTGGCTGGTAAGACAACAGGTCCATGTAGAAAAACTACCTGTTAAGCATAGTAGGCTGAGTATGTTCAGTGTCAAATGAATGTTCTGGAGCAGTGCTACTCAAAGTGTGGTCTGTGGACCAGTGCCAGTTTGTGAACTGTTTGTTACCAGTTTGTGATGGGATAAGTACATACACTGAGAAAGTGGTTAGAAGCTTTTATAGTAATTTGATATTACCACAGTATCCAAGCCTGAGATAATGGACTTACAACAAAATAAAATAAAACTCCTGGTCCTTCACCACAGATAGTGTGAGAAACATTGGTTTGAAGAATGAGTGTTATGAAAACAGGATGGTCACGGATAGCCTCATGGAGCTTGTGGTACTTGAAGGATGTACAAGTAGAATTAACTATGGGGAGATGGGAAACAATGAAGGTATTCCAAGCAGGGAGAAAGGTGAGAATAAGGCTCAAAGGAAGAATTATTCACTGAGAAATGGTAAATAGACCAGGGTTCCTGGTTAAGTTAGGGTAGCATGAGAGTGTGGGGGTGGTTACAAAAATTGGCATTAGAGAAGTTCAATAAACTATGGCCCAAGCCTACCTTTGCTTCCAGCCGCATCACCCATGATACTCTGTGGTCATGGGCAGTTATTCTGGAATTTTGAGAGTAAAATGGATTCCATGTATATAGGATATATGAGAGGTGGATTAAGTTTGTGGTAGGGGTGGTAACAGTTAGACAAATTAAAGAATGACTAAACAAATCTTGCCTTTTAGAGTGTCATGCTCCAGAAAATAAAGGGAATCATAACTGTAAATAGTTCAGTCAGAAATTTTTAATTTTATAATTGACCCAACAGGATTCATGTTTCCTAAGCCTGAGCTGATCTCACAGCTGGAGCAAGGTCAGGAGCCATGGGTTCCTGAAGGCCCAAGACCTCCTGATCTGGGACTGATTCCAGCCTTTTCTGCAGGTGAGAGGACTGGACCCAAAATACAGTAACTGAGCAGAAGGGAAAGTTTGATGGATATTCAATGCTTGGGGAAGGGAGCTCTGGTGGCATAATGCCTAAGGCATTTGACTGCTAACCAGAAGACTGGCAGTTCAGACCCACCAGCCACTCCTCAGAAGGAAGACCGGGCAATCTACTTCTGTAGAGATATGGCCTCGGAAACCCAAAGAGGGGTTGCTATGAGTTGAATCGACTTGACAGCAGTGAGTTTGGTTTGGTTTTTGTTTTAGGGAGTGAGGGGGAAATAAAATCTACTCTTTAATGTTTCTTCCTTAGTCATACAGCTTCTTACCAGCTGTACTCATATATCTATTAATGTAGAGGAAATTCAGTTTTGCTACCCTTATCTATTGGCCTTTTGTTTCTGTCATTAGTCCCTGCTCTCAAAGGCATTTGCCATGTATAACCCCTTACCCTGGGATTGTCATCCTGCCTCAGTCTCCCATGCTGCCCCAAATGGCTTCTCATCTGCAGGGTTTATGTGCACCTTATCTGTCAAGCCCTCATACCTCTAATATCTAGGTATCATTGTGTTCTAATTCTTGCTCTGCTTATTTATTTAGCAAGCATTTTGGAGTGTACTGTGGGCTCAAGCTATGTACTCCCTGAGTTCTGTCTGTGTGTCCTGAGAGAGAAACATGTAATTTGGCATGTGAAGTAGATGGAGATTTGTTCAAGAGGTAAAAGGGAGGTGCAGTGGTTTCTCCTTTCTCTTCTATGTAGCTGTGCTAGTTCAGGTTCTCTGTCAGCTTGGCTGGGCCATGGTTTTGAATGGCTTGGCAGCTGGATATAAGTTACTCCCCATGATGAGATTACAATCACCCCCATGGTACAATCTGCTGTGAGTAGCTAGGTAGTTGCCTTGATGGTGTGGCCTGCTTCCAGTGTATAAGAAGAAGCTTTGAGAAAGGTCTTGAGCTTTTGGCACATCCGGACCCTGCATTTGGCCAAATCTTGGCCTGCTGTGTTGCCTGATGATCATAGGATTGTTCCTGGACTTGGACCAGTGGCCTGCTGTGTTGCCTGCTGATGGGGATTGTACCATTTTACCTGTGGATCTTGGGTTCATCAGCTTCAGCAGCCAGCAGCTGCATGAGTCAGAAAAAGCCTCCAGCTCTAGTGGGCCTGGAACAGGAGATAGAGCTGAAGCCCAGTGTTGAAGGGTGTTCACCCAGCCCTAGAACTGGCACTTTGAACTTGGACTTCTAGCCATCTAAACTGTAAGGGAACAAATTCCTGTTTGTTAAGCCATCCACTTGTAGTATTTCTAAATTTTAAAAAAATAAAACTTGTATTTTCCCGATGACAGATGTGATGCCTGTTCATAGTGAATACAGGAAGTGTAAAAAATTTAAAAACACATACAATATCATCTGTTACTCGGATGTCTTTACATTTTGATGTATCCTCAAAGACTTTACAAGCTCTGGTGGTGTAGTGCCTGAGGCATTGGACTGCTCACCAGAAGCTGGAAGTTCAGACCCACTCCTTGGAAGGAAGGTTGGGCAATCTACTTCTGTAGACATAACCGTCTCAGAACCCCAAGGAGGGGTCTCTGTGAGTTGGAGATGACTTGACAACAACAACAATAACAACAACAACATATTTATTTGATATTTTGGAGATTTTAGAGCCCACATATGTTAGCTTGGGTTGAACGTTAGAGAAAGTTTTGGGAAAAGTTCTGTCTGTCCTAAGAATATGGAACCAAAAAGGTCTGGTGTTGTCATTGGCAGGTGATGTGACTTAGGGATAGTACACTCTCAGTATCTTCAGCACTTCTTGGCTCCTAGCTGTTAGGCCGAAGCAAACCCAAGCCACCAACATTTCAGTTAGCAGCTTCCTCCGGGTGTCAAGCCCTGATGAGACAGCCTGATAAGACAACCGAAGTGACAGAACCCGCCCAGACTGGAAAGTCCCATGCAGTGGCAAGCTTCCTCTTGTGAAGCCCCCTCATGCTAATTAA
>NW_006921881.1:3738463-3758669 GCF_000298275.1 Orycteropus afer afer
ACTCAGAATAAAAACTTCTCTTTAACCTCACTTTTGTGCGTCCTTTTCTCCTTACTGTGGCCGTACACTAGTGAGGCACGTTCACTGATGGGCCACACATCTGGGGTCATGTTGAGTGAATGCTAAATATATAAAGTATTATCCTATCTAGTATGTGTGTGTGCTTGATTTTTTTTGTGCATGTGTTTGTTTTTCATGAGCTACGAGAAGCTCATGCATTTGATGATTAGTTCTAAACAGCTAAAAACTGTTTCACAGTCACAGACTGTGATACATTGTACCTATCATTGCCCACTACTCTACTTAGAGTATGCCATCCTTATTTATACAGTCCATCTGTGTATGTGTGTCTGTTGGTGTATTTATATGTTTGTAATTATATAGTTATATGTACATTTCTGTCTCGTTTTTGTTTGTGAATGCCAGGACTCATGGATAGGCCTTAAGGAACTCAAAACCAATATATATATTTTAAATATAGTTAATGGATCCACTTCTCCAGTCTTCATGCTGTTGGAAGAGAACAGTTGCAAAGACAGTGCAAGACATGGATAAGACAAAACTAAAAAATAGTTTCCTTTTGGTTATGATTTACCAGCATTTTAAAAATAAACTTAAATCAGCCTAAAGCACTTTCCACATATCTGAGCATATTTTATTTCAACATATTTTAGAATCAAAATAGTATTTGTAGATATTACTGTGTTGTTGTTATGTGCTGTTGAGTTGAACCTGACTCATAGCGACCCCTCCTTGGGTTTCCGAGGCAATATCACTATGGAAGTAGATTGCCCAGCCTTCCTTCTGAGGAGTGGCTGGTGGGTCTGGACCGCCAGCCCTCTGGTTAGCAGTCAAGTGCTTTAGGCACTATGCTACCAGAGCTCCTGATAATATTGTAGATAGTGTAAATATTACTGTGTGCTAGGGATTGTCCTAAGTGAATTCATTTCTGTTTTATACTTTTCAATTCCAGAATTTCCATTTTTTTTGTATTTTTTATGTCTTTATTGATATTCTCTATGTGATAAGCAATGTCATCATATTTAAAAAAAATATATTCTCCCTTTTGTTTTTTGAACATATTTATAGTCGCTGCTTTGAAGTCTATGCTATGTAAAACATCTGGACTCCCTGACAACCAGCTGCTATTGACTTTTTCTTGTATATAGCTTACACTCACATGTTTCATGTCTCATAATTTTTTCTTGATTAGACATTGTGGATAATATAGAAAATCTGGATTCTGATAATCCATCCTCCTGAGGGTGGGTTTTTGTTTGGACTAATTCTGTGGTGTCTCTTTCCCTACAGTGAGTGGCCACTGAAGCCCCTGCTCAGTTTTTTAAAATTCTTGTCTTCATTTTCCATTTTTATTTTAAGCCTTAACCTTGGGCCAGAATAGCTAATTGGTTAGCGAATGATTAGTCAGAGGGTGTGTGTGCTTAATCACCTTCGGCCAGTAAGGCTCTCATTCATAATTGATAGATTTGTGTGCATTGGAGACCATACTAAAAATTGAGGCAGTTTGCAGGTTTGCCTTCATCTTACTTTCTGTGTCTGTAAGGCCTCATGGTCGCCCTGAGATGAGTTGCTTGCTAGTGTGTGTAGCCTTGCACCTGCACACAGCCTTGCAGACCAGCAAGGCTTACTTACCAAGACCCATTTTGGGGGTTTTGTTCTCTAGATCCCCTGTTAATTTCTGGCTGACCTACAAGTTTGTTGCTTTCTTTGATCCCTTTGGAAATCTCGGGCAAGCCTTGCCTGATTTGCCACTGAGATCACTTGTTTTTGACAACGCCCCTGGGCGTGGAATTTTTCTGTCCTTTCCCTGTTGGTTTTCATGGTCTGCTCTTTGGAGAACTTTGGAGCCATTGAGCTGGGTGGGTGATGGGAGCAGCCCCAAGTTAAAATGCCACAGCTTCTCACTCATTACTGAGATTCAGTGAATAGTCATAAATCAATGGCTCTCAATTTGTTTGATGTCTTTGGTCTGTGTCCCGAGTCCTTGCATGGTTGTTTTTGACAATTTTCCCCCTCTCCTCTGAAATAATTATAAGCCAAACAGAGTTAGGAAGTTAAACCCGTTAAAACCAAGAA
The DNA here is from genome assembly GCF_000298275.1 of Orycteropus afer afer. Taxonomy (NCBI): domain Eukaryota; kingdom Metazoa; phylum Chordata; class Mammalia; order Tubulidentata; family Orycteropodidae; genus Orycteropus; species Orycteropus afer. Next base: position 3,740,561 of record NW_006921881.1, read on the forward strand.
ATACCAGTGTTTGGATTGTTTGAGTTTCTGGTGAGAAGCCAGATCACTGAGCTTGAAGTAATTGTGGACACTCTGAAGGTGTGTATCACTTTGCGTTTTCAAGGGTTCTATTTAGCAAACGTCTATTAAATAGCTGCTTAATGGTCCTGGGGGTGCTTGGGTGGTGCATACGGTTAACTGAAAGGTTGGAAGTTCAAGTCCCCCCAATAGTGCCTCAGAAGAAGTAGTGCCTGGTGACTTACTTCTGAAAAACCAGCTATTAAAAACCCTCTGGATGGTTCTGCTCTGACTTACTCCATGAATTGGAGTCAGAGTTTAATCATCCTAACAGACCTGTTAAATATTTCCTGTTTCTCTCACTTTACACGTAAGGAAAGAGGTTTAGAGATGCTGAGATTTGCAGAATCAGTCCATGGTAGCCTCAACACTAGGGCACAGATCTGTTTTGCATTAAGTCCATTCTCACCCATCTCTAACCCTGGCCTCCTCTCTCCTCTGAAGGTGATATGCCTGAAATCTCTTGCCTGCTGAAGAAGGGCTGTGAGGCTGGCAACCTCCAGGGAATCCTTTCCCCAGCTGTTTCCAGTGGGAAGGAGGCCTGCAGAGATTCTCTGGACAAGGTTCTCTACTGGCGCATCTCCGAGGGCAAGGAGCTAATCCCCTGTGCTGCTGCTGACCGTCCCTGGCCGCCGCTTTCTCCCTCTGATCCACCTAAGCCTTACGAGTGTCCAGAGTGTGGCAAGAGCTTCACTCACATCTCCAACTACAAACGCCACAGGCGTGGCCACAGCGTCAAGAAGCCCTTCCAGTGTCCGCAGTGCAACCAGCGCCTGAGCTGGAGCTCGGACCTGGTCCGTCACCTGCGCACGCACAGTGGTGAGCGGCCTTTCAGGTGTGCACTCTGCGGGAAGGGCTTTGGCCTCAGCTCGGACTACGCACGCCACCAGCGCACGCATACTGGTGAGCGCCCCTTTCCGTGTTCCCAGTGTGCGCGGAGCTTCCGCCGCAGCTCAGAGCTGGCCACACACCAGCGGGTCCACACTGGGGAACGGCCGTTTCGCTGCGCTGACTGTGGCCGTGGCTTCAGCCGCAGCTCGTCGCTGCTCACGCACCAGCGCGTTCACACCGGGGAGCGGCCCTACCGGTGTGGGGACTGCGGCAAGTGCTTCCGCATCGGCCAGGACCTGGTCAAGCACCGGCGAACCCATACCGGTGAGAGGCCCTACAAGTGTGCGGATTGTACCAAGTGTTTTAGCCACAGTGCCAACCTCATCACGCACCGGCGTGTGCACACTGGTGAGAAGCCCTACAAGTGCCCTGAATGTGGGAGGAGCTTCAGCCAGAGCTCACACCTTGTCATCCACCAGAGAGCACACACGGGCGAGCGCCCCTACCGCTGTGGTGACTGTGACAAGAGCTTCAGTAGCCGCTCCTACCTCCTTAAGCACTGCAGGGTCCATAATGGTGAGAAGCCCTATGGCTGTGATGTGTGTGGAAAGAGTTTCAGTCAGAAGAACAACCTCATCACACACCAAAAATTGCATGGGGCAGACAGGCAGCCAGGGGTGACACCCTGTGTCCTGGCCGAGCTTGGACCTGGATCCTGAGGCTCTTCACTGGGGCTAGGATGTAGCTCAGTGTGGGAAGAGCAGAAGTGACCCATTTCCAGCAGCCTAGGGCGGGACTTCACCCCTCCTCAGTGGGAATTGGCAAGGGAATATCTGGGGCTACAGTGGAAGGGGGGTGAGGTAGGGGAGCTTGGATTGATTTTCTCTGGGCACCATTTCTGGTGATCTACTTGCTCCCATGCAAATGCCTGGGGTTACTTCGTGACTAATTAGGGTCTCTGGGACTCTGGCCTCTGCTTTTTCTTGCCTTAGAACCATTTCCATGCCCCTAGATGTCTGGGGCCCCCAGGGAGCACTAGGCAGGAAATCCTTGAGCCCCTAGGGAATTTCCTGGGAGCATAAGATACCAAGCAAAAGGACAGCAGATTATATGGTCTGGGCAAAACAAGACAACCCTTTTTAGAGTTTTCTTACCCTCTAACTCTCACCCTAGGGTTTTCACCCTACACCTTAGTGGCTCATTGGAGTCTCTGATCTACCTCATAGATGATGTTAAAGAGGAAGGAGAAAGTGGTCTCGTTCTGAAGTGGTCTTCTCTCTGTTCTTACCCCCAAAATAACTTTCTGAGCTATGCAGCTCAGATGCCTTCATTTGCATCAGCCCATCAATTTGCTTTCTCAGTCCACCCAAATCTTCAGGTTTCAATTAAGAAGCCAAAATATTCCAACTTTGGTGGCACAGTGGATGGGATTTTCATTATAAATGCATTCTGCCCTTCCCCAGCTGGTGGAATTTCGTGCCTAGGTTCCGCATTGGGACAGGATGTGGTAGAAGTCTGGACAATTAGGAATTAAAACAAAAACCCAAAAAACAAACAAAAAAAAACACTTCTTGTCTTTGGTGGAACTCAGGGTTGAAGTCAAATATAGGTGGCGTTAATGACCTCAGCTTTTTCTCAGCACTGTGATGTTTCCTACTTGAAGAATTGTCAGAAGTGGTAAGTTGTAGGTGAAATCCCCTACCTGGAAAATGAGAGTTTCTAGAGGTGGAAGTTATTCCCAGGTTGCGGTGGACTCCCCACCTGCTTTCTTGGGTACCAAGTACTCTCTGTGTTAGCCTACCTTTTCACTGGAAAAAAGCTAATTTCAAATTATTTGGTGATTGGTGGAGACCAGCATTTCTCTTTCCAGATGATTTATTTGGACCAACTTCATTTTCCTGTGCTGTCTTTGGGAATTTGTTGAAAACTATTGTTCATGGTATTTTATCTTGGTTAACTAATTCTTTGGAACTTTTCAGTAGCTACCAATTTCTAGGCAGAAGCTTTTTCCTTTAATCGTGCTAATAGAGCACTCCTTCCAAAAAGGAGCTTGGTTGGAATCTACTAGCCACTCTGTAGGAGAAAGAGGCAGTCTGCTTCCTAGAGATTTACAGCCTTGGAAACCCTGTGGGGCAGTTCTGCTCTGTCCTGTAGGGTTGCTATGAGTTGACATAGACTTGGTGGCAGTGAGTTTGGTTTTCTGGTTAGCAGTCAGTTTCCTTATGCACTACACCACCAGAGCTCCTCCACCAGAGTTTGGTACTAAAAGTTAGGATATCAGAATTGTTCTGCCATCGTGTGGCTATGTTGGGTAATTGCATCTTCTCCATAACTCAATGGGCACTGATTTCTGAAATGTAGCAACTTTCCTTTGATCTAGGACCTAGGGCAATGGTTTTCCAACTTTAGTCGGGTGCAGGCATTTGACTCGGTTTGTTTGTTTTCTACTCACAAAGTTTCTGATTCAGTAGGTTGGGGAGGGCTCAAGACCTGCATTTCTGGGTTCCCAGGTGATGCTGTTGCTAGTGGTCCAGGAACTGCATTTTGAGACTCTTGGCCTAGAGTAACGAGAGGCCAGTTGTTTTGAGCGCCTAGCTTCGCCACCACAGATTCCCATCCCGCTCCAAATAAAAGGTGATGAGGGTATTTCAGTCTGTGTAAACTGTATTGACCAGATTTGGAATGGGTGTTACATGTTCTCTTGCCATTAGGGGCGCTCTATGAAATTTTTGCCCCAGTAAGCCATTAAGGAGAGCTCAGAAAAGTGTTAGGAAATAAGGAGTGGAGTTGAGGTGTTGCTTGCCTATGGAGAATCGTATTTTTGATTGGAGCAAAATTGTGACATGGACAAATTTGGACTTAGCCACCTTATGATCTTTCCATATCTTTCGTTGCCTCTAGCTGTTCCCTCTACCTGTCTGAGATCCAAGCTGTGAAGCCTTGCTCCTAACTCTTTTCCCTTAAGCTTAAAATGATAAATGGCTCAGGTAATACCTGTTTTTAGAAATTTTTGAAATAAGAACTAATCTGTGAGCCAGGCATGTTGCTTGAGACACTGCAACCTCAGATGCATTTTCTAGATTAGAATTCAGCTCATGGATATAATGAAGAAGAAAGAAAGGTGGGCCAAAAGCACAGTGGATTTAGGGAACGTGTCATCTAATCTCTTGGTCTCTCAGCCTTGGAGGAAGTAGATCTTGACCACTCGAGGATACCTCCAATAACTGATTGCTTCATGTGTGTTTTCCTTTTCTTCTGGTGAGCACATTCACATCCTCTCTGTGTTGAAAATTTCTGTGTGAAAACAGAAACACAAACTTTTATGCCCTGGGGGCTCAGGATCATAGTCTTGGGGGACACTAAAGTTAATTGGCATAAGATAGGGAACAATGACAATGTTCTACATCCTACTTTGATGAGTAGCGACTCAGGTCTTAAAAGCTTGTGAGTGGCCATCTAAGGTGCAGTTATTGGTCTCTCTTCACATAGGGAAGAAAGAAGAGTGAAGAAAAAGACAAAGGGAACAATGAGTCCAAAGGACTAATGGACCACATGAACCCCTGCCTGTATGATACTGAGACCAGAAGAACTGGATAATACCTGTCTGACTGCTCTGAAAGGGTTCACCATTGGAAATCCCAGATAGAGGGAGAAGTATGTGAAACAAGACTCAACATAAAAAAGACCAGGCCAGATCTGATAGAGACTGGTAGAATTTCTGAGACTTGCTCTTAGTCATCTTTCAAGCTTGAAACTGAGCTTACCCTGTGGTTCACCTTTCAGCCAAATGATTGACAGGCCTATAAGGTGAACAGTAATACCAGGTACACACTCGTCCCACCACTTGTCTGTCAGTTTGTCGTACTGTGGTGGCTTGCGTGTTGCTGTGAGGCTGGAAACTATGCCATCGGTATTTCAAATACCAGCAGGGTCACCCATGGTGGACAGGTTTCAGCGGAGCTTCCAGACTAAGACAGACTAGGAAGAAAGATCGGGCCATCCCCTTCTGAAAAAATTGGCCACTGAAAACTATGTGAAACAGCAAAGATACTGCAGATGGTGCAGGATTGGGCAGTGTTTTGTTGTATTTAAGGTTGCTATGAGTCAGAGGTGACTTGATGGTACCTAACAAGAACAACTACTCAGAACAATCAGCCATAGGATATAAGAAAAGAATTTGCCTAGGGATAAAGCTAAGAAGGCAGGAAGGGATAGGAAAGAAAGATGAACTAACTAACTAACCAGCTCACTGCTATCGAGTTGGATCTGACTCCTAGCAACCCCTCCTTGGGTTTCTGAGGTGGTATCACTATGGAAGTAGATTGCCCAACCTTCCTTCGGAGGAGAGGCTGGTGCGTTTGAACCACCAGCCTTCTGGTTAGCAGTCAAATGCCTTACGCACTTACATTGTGGGGATTGCAGTAAATGTCACAAAACAAAATGCGTATGAATTGTTGAATGGGAAATCAATTTGCTCTGTAAACTTTCACCCAAATCGCAATTAAAAAAACAAAAGAAACTGTGTGCCTTAGGCTCAGGGTTACAGCTCTGAATTTAAAATTTGTTACCTACTTTGAGTTTTCCATGTCAACCAAATCAACATGCTCATATTAACCAGGTTTAACGCAGTTCAGGAGTTCCTGGGTGACACAAATGGTTAACTGCTTGGCAATTAATCAAAAAGTTAGGGGTTCAAGCCCATCCAGAGTGTTATGGAGGAAAGGCCTGGCTGCTTTTGAAAGCGTCATGGAACATGGTTCTACTCGGCAATCCATGGAGTTGCCATAAGTTGGAACCAACTGGAACTGGAATGCAGTTCATGATCTGGTACTTATGGCAAAAATGGAGCAGTTACCACGATCTTTGTAAGAAGATCAGTCACAGGGAGCAGAGGGTTCTTAAAAAAACAGCCAAAGAGTAGGGAAACTGGAACCCAGCACAGAGCTCATCCGGCCCAGACCTTCTGTATATTGATGAAGCTGGAAACCAGAAAGGTGATGGGGAGGCTTTGCTCCAGGTCACCTAAGTCTAGTAGCCGAGCGGAGATGCTAATCCAGGTTTTCAGTCTCCTTAAGTTTCATTCCAGAAGGACTTCAATGTGCCTTATATAAATATGCAGAAATAAGCATGAGAGAGGCTGGGCAAATAAAAAAGTAGAATAGGAAATGTAAGGTGAAACCAGAAGCTAGGTGATTACTTCAGAATTATACTCTGTGGAAATGCACATATCCTGGAAACATGTGATGGATTTGACTGTAAACTTAGTCACTGCCAAGCAAAGAGGTAAAAGCGTTTGCTTAATTTCTTAAAAATTTAAGCATCTTCTTAAATACTCTTTCTAGATACTTATCCAAGAGAAATGGAAAGCATACAAAGTGCACACAAATGTAATACGAGCTTTATTTGTATTAAAAATTGGAAACATTCCCAATGCCTATCAATATGTAAATGGATGAACAAATTGTGTATAGTCATACAATGGAATACCACATAGCAGTAAAAAGGAATGAGTTGATAGACACCACAATATGGACAGGTCTCAAGATAATTATGCTGAATTAGAGAAGTCAGACCAAAAACAGTACATATTTCTACAATTTCGACCTACAAGCTTGTGGAACCCGACCAACACTGGGACAAGTTTCTCAGTCTGTGGTCCACTTTGAGTGGTACAGAAAACCAGAGTGGTCAAACTTGCCCCGTGGCTCAACTTTCCACCAAATAGTAGACAGGCCTGTAAGGTGAACAACACCAGGGAGGTACACACTCCTTAGAACAACCAACCATATGAAATAGAAAAGACAGCATTAGCCCAGAGATGAAGCTCAGTAGGCAGGAAGAGATAGTAAAGGACAAGTGGAAACTGAACACAGGGAGAAAGTAGCAAGGTGTTACATTGTAGGGATTGCAATCAATATCACAAAACGTGTATGAGTTGTTGGATGGAAAACTAATTTGCTCTGCAAACTTTCACCCAAATCACAATAAAGTTTTTTTTTTTTTCTTTTAAATAAAAAGAATGGTAAAACCTGAAAAGTGTTCATTGCATCTAGCAAAGTTGTTTCCTGGGAAGAAAATATTTAGTGGAATTGAGGTCTCTGTTAGTTAGAAATGCTTTCAAGTACAAGTTGTAAAAAACCCAAATCAAACTTGTTGCCGTTGAGTCAATTCTGACTCATAGTGGCTTAAAAATAGCAGAAAGGTCTAGTATCAGGTGTTGTTTCTCAATGGTGCCTTCAAGGGTCTAAATGCTCTCTAACTGCTCTCTTATGTGTGGTGTGCTGTCCTTTCATCCTTATGCTTTTAATCTCATGGTACCAAGATGGCTACTGCAGCTATAGTTATGTCTTTGCATTAACCCTTTCATGACCCAATTATTTTCTAGTTTGAATTTTTTCATTGATACCATGTGTTTTGGTTAATGGAAGCGTGCTGAATCACTGAATGTTTCTGAATTTTTGGTAGGTAGTATGGAATTTTTTTCTTGCCTCATTCCCTAAGCGTACCCTTATAGTCTTGAGGGACATCCATTGTCACACAAATCCTACCCCCAAGACTTACCTCATTTGGTACAGTAAAGAATGAATGATGTATATTAACCATTTTTTCACACAATAAATACTCAGTTAACATTAGCTCCTTTCTTCTCTTGCTCTTAGACAACCAGTCTTTCCTCAGATAGTACTTATCTTTACCATAAATTGAGATACTTTTTTTTTACCCATATTTAAAAAACTATACACGTGTTTACATCGTGAACAACTCTAATTTTTTTTTTTTTTTATCATCCAGTGTCACATGTTTTCATGCATAAGTTAGCTTTGGTCAGAATCAACAGCAGTGTGTTTGGTTTTATAATTATTAGTAAGCTGAATTAAACTAAATTCTATTTTAGTTACTCAAAACTTTTTTATTTTTTAACTCCAAAAGGTGCTGCTGCTTGTTAGCTGGAAATAAAATAGGTCACAAAAACACCACCTGTAGGTTCCATTCGTCAGGAAGCTGTAGTAGTGTAAGCCTTCTGCAACAAGATGGCGGTGGTGAGCTGCAATCCGCAGCCTATGCATACTCTCCGACCTTAGTGTAGTTCAGGATCTCCCGCGTTTTCTTTATTTCTGTGGGTCTGTCTTTGTATTAAATGATTGTACTACAGGGCTCTTCCAATGCTTGTTCTGTGGCATTCAACGCTCTAATTTCAGAGCAAATTATAACTATTTTAGTGAATATTTGAGTGACTGCTCTGTGCCCAACAGAATGTGCTGTGTGTTTTGAAACATTTTGTCATTTACTTCTTACAATTCAAAAATTCCTACTGAAGCCCTATTTTAAAATGAGGAAATTGAGATTAAGACACTTGGAGAAAATAATACAACTAATAACTAGAAAATCTGAAATTTGAAACCAGCTCTGTCAGATTATATGGAGTATGTGTGTTAATCATGGTTATGATAATCTGACAGAAATCATAGTTTCTTTTTGCTCTCACACCTCAGTCTAAGAAAGATCCAAGGGTTCATGAGCTTGAAAGGGGGAAAATAACATCTTTGTTATTTAAATTTAGTGATTCTCTTAATCATTAAGTCATTAATTGCCATCAATTAAAAAATACCATCTTCATACCACATTACAGTTGTTTTAGATATCTAAATTGTTTATGCTCATTATTACTTCAAGAATTGTAGTATTAAAACTGCTGCTGACTGTTGATAGAGCTGGCCAGCCCTCAGGGAACTCTGCCTCTGGTAGTTGTTCATGCACCCAACAGTGATGCTACATTGTGGGTTCCTTGTTGAGGATTGTATGTTGATCGGTGCGTGGCTGGAAGTGAGTCATTTTCATTGTTTATCAAGGTTCTGAAAAACCAGATAGTTCAAATGAGAATCCTTAACTTATGTTAAAATGATGCAGCCTATTGTACTGCAAAAGGAGCTCTAGTGGCATGGTGCCTAAGGCGTTTGACTGGTAACCAGAAAGTTGAACTATTTGATTCAGAGCATATATACCTATGTGTGAAATACTTAAAGAAATAAAGGGCTTACAAAAATATACAAGCAAAAGAAATACAATGCCAGTTATAAATAGGAATTTAGAAATAAATATATAATAAAATTAAACATTTTAAAATTAAATTAAAAAGCAATAGAGCATTTAAATAGATTTTTTAAAAAAAATTTTACTTGAAATTAATGAACTGGAATATATATTTGAAGAAATTAGTCAGAATGCAACATAGGAGGAAAAAAAGATGGAAAATAGAAAAGGCAAGAGATATGTCTAATACATATCTAGTCAGAGTAAACAAGGAGGGAATAAAATTAGTCCCCAGTTTATGATGAGGTTCTGTTCTGAGGACTCATTGTAAGTTAGTTCTGATGTAAGTCAAATAAATCATTTTCTTCTCTTTAGTTTTCATTATTGTTACTTTTTACTATCAATATCTTTATAAATAAAATCTTTGTCTTTGTGCCTAAGGCCCTTGACTGTTAACCAGAAGGTTGGCAGTTCAAACCCACTAGCTGCTCCGCAGAAGGAAGATGGGACAATCTAGTTCTGTAAAGATACTGAGTCAGAATTGACTCAATGGCAGTGAGTTTTTTTTTTTTTTTTGGTTATTGTACTGCACATACGCATCTGGGCTACAGTGTGGAAAGAACTGTTTAAAGGAACATTTTATTTTGCTAACGGATGGCACAGGGATTATCTGCATTGTTTTAGGTTCTGTAGATAGCAGTGGTTCTTTTATTTGTTTTCTTCTTATACTCTCCTTTTGGACACTGTCTTTGCTTTGCAATAAAGTCTTGCACACACAGCTGAGCAAGTTTATAGTACTCCTGATGTTGTTGTTGTTATGTGCCGTGGGGTTGGACCCGACTCATAGCAACCCCTCCTTGGGTTTCCGAGGCGGTATCACTACGGAAGTAGATTGCCCAACCTTCCTTCCGAGGAGTGGCTGGTGGGTTTGAACCGCCAGTCTTCTATTTAGCAGTCAAGTGCCTTAGGCACTATGCTACCAGAGCTCCCGTAGTATTCCTAGCATGGATAATTATTTTGGGACTCCTATGAAAAATTATTTTTAGTAATAATCATAAAATGAAGTGGATAATCCTAATGGCCATGAAAGAAGTTCAGGAAGTGAAATTGTTCTCTTACTGAAATTTTGAATATGTATTCATATCAAACAAAAACTTTATAAAAAATAAAATAAATAATAGTACAACAAAGGAAGATGGTAAGAAATAGTACTTTAAAATTTCAATCATATATTTTTTTGGTGAAAAGGAAAATCTTGTACCTACATGTTAATCTGTTGGCATAACGAATAATTTATTTCAGCTTAATCAAAATTAAAAAAAAAAGAATAATTAAAAAGAATACATTTCAATTTTAAAGGTATTATTCAGTAAGAAGGAGCTCTGGTAACGTAGTGCCTAAGGCACTTGACTGCTAACCAGAAGGCTGGCGGTTTAAATCCACCAGCCACTCCTTGGAAGGAAGGTTGGTCAATCTACATCCGTAGAGATACTGCCTTGGAAACCCAAGGAGGGGTAGCTATGAGTTGGGGCCGACTCGACGGCACATAACAACAACAACATTCAGTAAAAGGTTTCATGTAGCAACTAAATGTTGCACTTACCAAATAAAAAACCTTACGCTTCACATTTCACATGATTTCGTTAATTTAAATTTTAATAAAAATAAGAATTCAAGTGGCCACAGAGAATGAAACTGAAGTTAGTTAAGTCTGTTTCTTTACAATACCTGTAAAGACAGACAAAAAGTCTGTCCTTATAATAGCTATGCTATTATTATTTGGATTTACTGTTTTAAAAGTAGGACATTTTTGGTATCACACAGATTAAAGAAACAAACTATAATGTCCTGAAATGAACTGGATATCCCAAATTGTTACAAAATTAGTCTAAACTCAGGTGGCAGCTGGGTCTGTCAGGCACGAATTATGTATAGAAGAAGGCGTTCTCTGAATTAACTTCCATGTAGAATTTGACAACAAACCACAGTAGTATTAACAGTACCTGTGGGTACAACGTTTATTACAGTTTAAATTAAAAATGTGCCAACCTTAAACTTATAGAAGCTTCATTAAAACACAACAGTAACTGCAGCAATTATTTAGAACTTAGATTAACAACAGAAAAACTTTCTGGAGGGGATAGAGAGGAATATTTTATCAGCAACATTCTTTAGAATTGCCAGAACATGCTAATAATAAAAAGCAGGGTGACTTTAGTTGGTTTTATTGTTATTTTAAAATTCTCTACAGGCAATGCACTCCCTTTATGCAGACGGTTCCCACTTCTCCAGACTTGTTATTCCACTGGTAGTAAGGGGTTGTCTTCAGTTATATCATGAACATATCATGCACTTTTAAAATAACCTCATGAGAAAACAGAACAATATCAGGACTGAGAACCATTATTTCTAGGAAGGCATAGGGGACCAGGAAACTCCAGGTACAACAGTAGCTGAATTTCAGGCAGGTCACTTCTCCTAAACCAGGGCCTAAACTGTTGTTATTTGCCATCAAGTCGGACCTGACTCATAGCGACCCCTCCTTGGGGTTCCGAGGCACTATCACTACAGAAGTAGATTCCCCATTTTCCTTCCGAGGAGTGGCTGGTGGGTTTGAACCACCAGCCTTCTGGTTAGCAGTCAAGTGCCTTAGGCACTATGCTACTACATCTAAACTAATCTGGTGTCTATTTTCAGGTTAAACCATAAAAAGATTTAAGCTCTGGACAAATGACAAAAACCTTATGACAAAAGTGTTATTTTGCTTAATTGTCATAATTTTTAAGATATCTTATTTCTAAATACAGGTGCTCTAGTGGCATAGTGCCTAAGGCATTTGATTACTAACCAGAAGGCTGGAGGTTCAAACCCCCCAACCACTTCTCAGAAGAAAGATTGGGCAAGCTGCTTCCATAGTGAGACCGTCTTGGAAACCCAAGGAGGGGTTGCTAAGAGTCAGATCCAACTTGACGGCAGTGAGTTGAGTTTTTATTTCAAAATAAGACATTTAAATTTAGATATTTATATAAGATATTAAAAAAACAATCTTATGTCTTTAAAATCAATATATAATTTGTATATTTCTACATACCAAAACAAAACAAAACAAAAAAACCCCCACCAAACTCACTGCCGTGGAGTCTGTCTGGACTCATAGTCCATTTCAACTCATAGCAACCCCACCTTGGGTTTCTGAGGCGATATCTCTAGGGAAGTAGATTGCCCAGTCTTCCTTCCGAAGAGTGGCTGGTGGGTTTGAACCTCCAGCCTTCTGGTTAGCAGTCAAATGCCTTAGGCACTATACTACCAGAGCTCCTCTTCCTCCAATAGAAGCCAGCATTTACTTTTCAAACTTCCCCTGATGCTTGAGCATAAACAGGTGATATCACCTCGGAAACCCAAGGAGGGATCGCTATGAGTCAGATCCGACTCGATGGCAGTGAGTTTTTTTTTTTTTTTGATATGTTATTAAGCCAATTGAACGTCAGAGTAACCCTCTGAGGGAGGTTAAAAGGTTCTATTGCTCTGGTTACCTGTGCGGAGCTCTCATTGGCTTCTGGGCTTACCCAAGTGATGCTAGTAAGTGGCAGTCTTGACTTTCTAATCCATATGCATGGACTACAAAGCCTAAACCATTTCCATACACCAATATTAACATGACGTTATCCACTCCCTTATGCTCAGCAAAAGCTGAACAACTGTAGAGACAGATAGCACATGAATACACTGAGTGGAAGGAGTAACAATTCTTTCATTTAAAATGTGTTGTAGATAATCACATTGAGATTACATATAATTTTGAAAAATAGATTAAACATAAAAAATATGAACTAATGCTGGAATATACAATGCTTAAGAGACACTGAGCTCCTCTTAAGGGTGATGGAAAAAATTGGGAATAGTTCAGGATAATGGCTGAACAAAATGATGAACATAAATAATGTCATTGAACTATACCTATGAAGATTGTTGAAGTGAAAAATTTTTTTAACCTATATATTTACCACAATAAAAAAATATAAAAACACAAATAATCTCATGTATCGAAGAGGCAATTTGCATGTATATACACAGCTACACAATTCAGGGGAAAAGCAATGATTAAAGGTGATTTTCCATTTTAATATTCCACTAGCATTGTTTCTTCTGGCTTCTCATATGACATCATCACTGAAGCCTTCTGCTTGTGGGGCAAACTCTTTGGATCTGGGATGACAACACCTTCAAAGCCTCCTTGACATCCTTGTTGCGGAGTGTATAGATGAGAGGATTAAGAAGTGGGGTGATGACTGAGTAGAAGATGGCAACAATCTTGTTGATATTTGACACATATTTTACTGCTGGGCAGACATACATGAATATGAGAGTGCCAAAATAGATGGTGACCACGGACAGGTGAGCTGTACAGGTGGAGAAGGCCTTGCGTTGTGCTGCAACTGAGGCCATGGCTAGAATTGTGGCCAGGATTAGTGCATAAGAAGCCATGGTAAAGACCAGGGCTCCTAGGATAATGACAGTGCTGAAAGCATAGCCCACCGCTTGGATGGCGTATGTGTCTGTGCAGGAAAGACGAAAAATCTGGTCAGCATCACAGAAGAAGTGGTTGATCTGGTTGGGCGTGCAGAAAGAGATTTGTGCAAGGAGGAATGAGGGGAACATGGGGCAGACAAATCCCATGGACCAGCAGACCCCCGCCAGAATCCCACAAATTTGAGGGCTGAGCAGCAGTGGGTAGTGGAGTGGGCGGCAGATGGCAGCGTAGCGGTCAAAGGCCATGGTGGTGAGGATGAAGAGCTCAGTGGCAGCTAAGGAGAAGAAGAAGTAGTATTGGGCGATGCAGCTGGAAACTGAGATGACCCCTTGGGGGCTTAGAAAATTGGCCAGCATCTTGGGCACAGTGACTGTGGTGTACCAGATTTCCACCAGGGAGAGGTTGCCAATGAAGAAGTACATGGGAGTGTGGAGGTGCCCATCTAGGACCACGATGAGGACAATGAGTGCATTGCCCATGAGAGACAAGAGGTAGATAAGGAGGAAGAGGGAGAAGAAGAGCAACTGGAGATGTGGGGAGTTAGAAAATCTCAGGAAGACAAATTCAGTGACAAGTGTGCGGTTAGCTCTCTCCATTCAGCCAGGTGGGTTAGCTGGGCAAGGAGAGGAGTGGGATGTATGAAAATATTGAAATACCCTCACTCAGTTATATGGTCACATCCCTAGCCATTGTTGTTGTTGTTGTTAAGTGCTGTCGAGTCGGACCCAACTCATAACGACCCCTCCTTGGGTTTCCGAGGCAGTATCACTACAGAAGTAGATTGCCCAGCCCTATCTCCCCATTTTAGAAATACACAAACTCTTAGTGTTTCCTTTAATTTATTCCTTGCCTGCCTCTCAGCTTCCTCAAAGCAGAAATCTCTCTCTCTTTTCTTTCTAAATAGGATACCAAATACTTAAGGTTATCTTTCTTTTCTCATTTAAGTAAGTTCTGAAATGCCACATTTCCCAGAATTCTCATCAGATTGATTAGAGGGGAAAATTTGGCATCAATAACTTCTAACAGACGGAACACGTAGTATACCCTGCCACCATGTACAGGTTGAACCACCTATAAGTGAAATTGTTGATATTCAACTTTTTTTTTTTTTTTTTTAAACCTCAACAATAGCAATTTATATGATTCCACCCAGTATCTCTAAGGGTTATGTATTGTGTGCACTTGTGCTCTCTCTGACCCTAAGATTCATTGACCTTTGGACTTGGTTGTTGTTTGTTGTAGGTTGTTATTAGTCTGACTCATGGACCCTATGTATTACAGAGTAAAACTGCTCCATAGGGTTTCCCTGGCTGTAACACATGGGGTCGCTATCAGTTGGAAATGACTGGATGGCAATTAACAAGAAGAAGAAGAAGGAGGATGAGGAGGATGAGGAGGAGGAAGAAGAGGAGGAGGGGTAGAAGAATATGATTTCAAGGGCTATCTTCTGTGGTACCTCTTGATGGGTTTGAACCACTAACCTTTAGGTTAACACTCGAGCACACACCATTTGTGCCACTTATTGACCTATTTTGGAGTTGGAGGAGATACAAAATCTTATTGTTCCTTTTTCTGCCAGTCCTGTCCACATGACTCTGAGTCGGTGGCCCTGTCTTATGCTTCAGTGTTAGGGATGGAGTGGATGTTTGTCTGTCTTTGTACAGATTCCAGCACAGCAGGGGACAGGGGCACTTCACAGAGACTTCTGGATTCTGAGGATCAGAGTCAGAATAGGAGACATCTTGCTCAGTGGAGATTCTGGAGGAGAACACAGTTTAGAATGAGAGGGTGAATTAGGTTGGGAATCACAGGTGGGAATCTCTGAAGTTAGAATACACTGTTGTTAATTTGTATTTAAACTCTAATCGACCACTAAAATAAGCCTCTGAGGAAACTCAGCCTTTCAGTTTTTAAAATTTAGCACCTAACAACAACAGCACTAGGATGGATGAAGATGACAATATTGACATTGTCAGGGCACAGGTTTTACACAGATTTTTAATTCTTGACACTTTCTTCCTTGGACATGTCTCTAAACATGGAAATATTAAAAATTTTCATTGCTAGGAGTGAGGTTAATATACTATACATTAAGACACATGGGAAATTCTTTGACACAATGGGAGTGAAGGAAAGGTTCTGATGCAAAATCCTATATTCCGGTATATATTCTCAAGAGGTCAAATTACCAGTGATTTTTTAAATGTAAATTTCTGTGTTTACAAAAATTTTATAATAAATGCCTCTTTAATATCATATTTTCAAATTTGTCTATTACAACATTTATTTTATTTTGATATTATAAATATGTTAAGCTAGTGGAGAAAAATGAGAAAAATTGACAAGGTTTAAAAAGAAAAGTAAGAATCACTTGAAAGTTTTCCATTTAGTGATATACATTATGTATATTTTGGAGTGTTTATTCACAGGCTATTTTATTTGTATACATGCAATTAAACATGTTTGCAATACAGACTTGAAACCATAAGAAAAAATATTTTAACCGTATATCCTTTACTTTCCATTCTCTCATCACCACCCTGGTCTAAACCTTAGCACTGTCTCCTTGGTTAATGGTGCCAATCACCCGTCAGTTTCCAACTGATAGAAATTTGGATTCATGTTTGATGACTCTCCTTTCTATTTCCATGTCCTCCTTGCTCTAAACTTCTGAAAAAATGTTGCTTACTTTATGTCAGAAATTTTCTCAGTTAGGTCCCTCTTCTCTACTCCTACTGCCATAGTTTAAAATAAATCCTGATTGTAGTTCACTTTGGCTAATATAATGTTGTTGTTGTTAGGTGCTGTGGAGCCATCTCTGACTCATAGCGACCCTATGCACAACAGAATGAAACACTGCCAGGTCCTGCACCAGCTCTCCATGATCCTTGCTATACTTGAGCCCATCGCCACAGCCACTGTGTCAATCCATCTCATTGAGGGCCTTCCCCTCTTTCATTGACCCTCCACCTTACCAAGCATGATATCTTTCTCCAGGGAATGGTCTGTTCTGATAACATGACCAAAGTAGGTGAGAGGAAGTCTGGCCATTCTTGCTTCCAAGGAGCATTCTGGCTGCACTTCCTCCAGGACAGGTCTGTTAGTTCTTTTAGCAGTTCGTGATACTTTCAGCATTCTTCGCCAACACAAAACTCAAAAGCATCATTTCTTCTTTGGTCTTTCTTATTCATTGTCCAGCTCTCCCATGCATATGTTGTTGTTGTTGTTATGTGCCATCGAGTTGGCCCCGACTCATAGCGACCCCTCCTTGGGTTTCCGAGGCAGTATCACTACGGAAGTAGGATTGTCCAACCTTCCTTCCGAGGAGTGGCTGGTGGGTCTGAACCGCCAGCCATCTGGTTAGCAGGTAAGTGTCTTAGCCACTATGCTACCAGAGCTCCTCCATGCATATGAGGCAATTGAAAATATCATGGCTTGTGTCAGGCACTCCTTAGTCCTCAAGGAGACATTTTTGCTCCTCAGCACTTGAAAGAGATCCTTTGCAGCTGACTTGTCCAGTGCTGTACGTAGTCTGATGTCCTGAATGCTGCTCTCATTGGTGTCAATCGTAGAACCAAACAATGTGAAGTTTTTGACAACTTCAATCTTTTCTCGATTTATTGTGATGCTGCTTATAGGTCTGGTTGTGAGGATTTTTGTTTTCTTAATATTGAGATGTAATGCATACTGCAGACTGTATTCTTCAATCTCCATTAGTAAGTGCTTCAAGTCATCTTCACTTTTAGCAAGCAAAGCTGTATCATCAGCATATTGCAGGTTGTTAATGATTCTTCCTCCAATCTTGATGCCATGTTCTTCTTCATATAGTTCAGCTCCTTGAATTATTTGCTCAGCATATAGATTGAATAAGTGTGGTGAAAGGATACAACCCTGACACACACCCTTCTTGATTTTAAACCGTGCAGTGTCCCCTTGTTCTGTCTGAATGACAGCCTCCTCATCTATGTACAGGTTCCTCATGAGTTCAATTAAGTGTTTGGGAATTCCCATTCTTCCCAATGTTATCCACAATTTGTCATGATCCACACAATCAAATGCCTTTTCATAGTCAATAAAACACAAGTAAACATCTTTCTGGTATCCTTTGCCTTGAGCCAAGATTCATCTGACAGCCACTATGATATCCCTTGTTCCACGTCCTCTTCTGAATCCAACTTGCATCTCTGGAAGTTCTCTGTCAATATACTTCTGCAAATGTTTTTGAATTATCTTCAGTAAGATTTTACTTGCATGCAATATTAATGATATTGTTAGATAATTTCCACATTCTATGGGACCACCTTTCTTTGAAATGGGTACAAATATGGATCTTTTCCAGTCAGTTGGCCAGGTAGCTGTCTTTCTAAATCTCTTGGTATAACCGAGTGAGTGCCTCCAGTGGAGCATCCATTTGTTGAAACAAAGGGTATTCCGTCAATTCCTGGAGACTTGTTTTTCACCAATTCCTTCAGTGCAGGTTCGACTTCTTCCTTCATTACCATTAGTTCCAGATCATATGCCAGCTCCTGAAATGGATGAAGATCTACCAGTTCTTTTTGGTACAGTGAGTCTGTGTATTCCTTTCATCTTCTTTGATGTTTCCTGCATCATTCAATATTTTTCCCATAGAATCTTTCAGTATTGCAACTTGAGGCTTAA
>NW_006921881.1:3758947-3760500 GCF_000298275.1 Orycteropus afer afer
AGCTGCTCTTTGAAATCTTCTGTTCAGCTCTTTTATATTGTCATTTCTTCCATTTGCTTGAGCAACTCTCCGCTCAAGGACAAGTTTTAGAGTCTCTTCTGTCATCCATTTTGGTCTTCTCTTCTTTTCTCGTCTTTTTAGTGATCTCTTGCTTTCTTCATGGATAATGTTCCTGATATCCACCCACAATTCTTCTGGTTTTCAGTCATTGGTGCATCAAATCTATACTTTAGATGGTCTCTAAATTCAGAAGGGATATATTCAAGATCATATTTTGGCACTAGTGGACTTATTTTAATTGTCTTCAACTTGCGTATGAACAGTGGGTGGTCTGTTCCACAATCAGCTCCTGGCCTTGTTTTGGCTGAAGATAATTGAGTTTTTCTATCACCTCTTGCCACAGTTGTAATCAATCTGATTCCTGTGTATTCCATCTGGTGAAGTCCATGTGTAAGCCACCGTTTGGTTGTTGAAAAAAGGTATTTGCAATGAATAAGTCATTGGCTAATGTAATAGCTCCTTGAAACTAGTCAGTCTCATTTATACACAGTCATCAGGGTCTTCTTATTTTCTCATGCTACTCTTATGCTTAAAATTTTCAATTGATTCTATATTACTGAAATAATACACTCACTCTTTATTTATTGACTGGTTCCAAAGACCAACTTGTTATGTGAAAATCAGTGTTATGTGAAAATGGGAGGGGACATATCAGATCATAAAATGGAAGATAACTACTTCATTACATAACTGCCAAATTACATCATTACATAGCTGCCAAACCTCTGAGAATCATGACCCAGCCAAGTTGACACATAACCTTAACCATCATAGCCACCCTTCAAGTTTGCTACTGACAGATGTGCATTGTTAATATTAATATAAATAGATATAAGGCTTTTTACTATTGTCATCAATGTGAAACATCAGATAAAGAGATAATAAGTAAGGAGTAGGTGTATCATTTATTGGAATTTCTGGAACTTTAATTATTTTATATGCATAATATATATTACACATGTATTATTTAATCTTCACAACAACCCTGCAAAGTAGGTATTGTTACCTTCATGACACAGATGAAAAATTGAGACTTAGAGATGTTAAGTACTTAGGAAACATATAAGACCTTCTAGAACACATAAGACCCTTTAGAACATATAAGACCATTCATAATCTGGATCCAACCTACCATTTTAGTCTCATGAGCCTGCATCCCTTGCATCAAGGTCTGGTAATTGATTATATGAACTTTTTCCAGTTTGCATTTTATGGCTCCATCTCTTGTAAATACTGTACTCTCTCCTACCTAAAAACTCCAATATATCCATCAAAACTCAGGTTGAATTTCACCTCCTCTGTGAAGCCTTCCTCAGCTTCTTGACAGTTACATGTTTTGTCTTTGGTGCTTCTCTATGCCACTGTGTTTATTCTATGTTTATCACGTTTCTCACTGTGCTTCACAATATATTTGTTTTTATCTGTATTTCTATTATTAGACTTGACTTCCTTGAAGACAGGAGCTATATGTTACTCATGATTGCATTCTCAAA
>NW_006921881.1:3761541-3762869 GCF_000298275.1 Orycteropus afer afer
TAGGTAATTTTAATAACCAGAAGAATACTTTTAATATCTAAAAGTAACTGACAAATCAGGGAATTAGACTGAAAGTCATTAGTGGGCACCGGAGGGTGTCAACAGAACATAGTTTGAGGTAATTTCCATAAAAATAAAACATTTCACTTTTATATGTTGAGATTCCTTTGAAAATATTTTATTAATATTTTAATTAATTCCTGACACATATTTAACATTCTGAGAATTTAATGGCTAGCATTAGCTCAGGCAGCTTTTCTAATTATGCACTGAACTCCCAGGCTCCTTCCTGCCTCAGTGCCTTTGCTCATACTTGGCATCCTCCTCAGTGCCTTTGATCATACTTGGCATCCTCCATTGTGTTTTCTAAAAGAGCAACCATTCTTCTTGACTCATTCACAGAGCCTTATCCAACTGTTCTGAGGTCCCTGGTTGGTGCAAATGGTTAAGCACTCAACTACTAGCTGAAACGTTGGCAGTTTGAACCCACCCAGAGGCTTCGTGGAAGACAGTCCTGGTGATTTGCTTCCAAAAGTTCACAATTTTGAAAACCCTGTGGAGCATAGTTCGACTCTGCACACATTGGGTTGCCTTGAGTCAGAACTGACTCAACAGCAACTAACAACAACAGCAACATCCAGTCTACAGCTCTTCACATTCTAGAGTTCTCACTGTCCTTTCAGAGAGGCCCTTTAAGGGCCTATCAGAATAGCAATTGGACTTGGATATTTTGGTCCAATGACCTCATCTACAATGAGTGGACTAAAGCCCAAGAGGTGGTGTCATGTCTAAGGTCAATGTGGGAACTGGAGCCCAAGTCTTCTGGTTCCTGGGCTCACCTACTGGCTTGATGCTTTGCCTTTAATTAATTTGTGAGTGATTTTATGTTTCCAGTGAGACTGAACACTCAGCATCTATATTTCATAAGGCCCTTATAGTCCTTTTCATTCCTATATTCTCAGCAATCTGCCAGACTCAGAATGTCAAGGGTGGATTTATTATTTTTTTCCTTTTTAAAAATTTCTGCTTCTTCCTCATATATACTTCTATCTTTCTGTGACAAAGGCAAACATCTCTGACACTGCTGGCCAATTGGGAGTGTGTCCATGGAAAAGGATGGAAAAGGGTGAAGGCTGGTGGTTTTGTGGCAAACAGACCAAAACTTAGCTCTATCCACTGTGCCAAATAACATAAAGGACAGAGAGGAAAAGCGAGAAGTTATATTGTTCATTTCCCTCTCCTGTTGTCCAAATAAATGAAAAAGTATGAAACGTGAATACAAACATGAAAATCTACACTGAGCTTTTTTTTTTTTTCCTCATCCTTTT
>NW_006921881.1:3788099-3793465 GCF_000298275.1 Orycteropus afer afer
TAGTTCAGAGAAGGGAGTTTTAACCTGTGTTTCTTGTTCAAGGGGAAAGAGAGGCTAAAGTAAGGGTGAGATTCTGAAGCCACATTTGGAACTTTACTTTGTAACAACATTCCAGCTTGTTTTTAGAGCAAGTCCAGCCTTGACAAGTTTTTCCAGAGCTATATAAAGCATTCCTACTAAGGGAGCTCTATGTTGAAATAATTACATAGGAAATGGGTAGGGAGTGAGTTCCCTGAAAGGGGTAGGGAGTGAGAGTTGAAGAAATGCTTCTGAAAGGACCACTATTAGAATGTGTGTGTGGTTGTGTGTGTGTGTGTGTGTGTGAGGTTTAGGGACTGCAGAGAAATGAGGAAAATTTGGTAGTGAGTTCTGGGGAAGACATTGGGAATTAGATGAGGTGCTGGTGAAGTGGAAAGCATTAGTGCCCATGGGGATGGAAAGGTGAGTTCCTGTGTAACTCTTGGTTTCTGCTCCATTTTCGGTCACATTGACATCAAGAAAAAGACAAAGACTTCAGGGCTTAATATTTCTTGTTCGTTTAAGTCAAATCCCCAGTAAATCATTAATTGGTTCCCAGGGGCATCTCCCCCTTGGCAATTGTTAGCTCTCCCTTGTGATGAAGAGAAGGACCTACAATGGAAGGACAGAATAGTCTGGGAGCTAAAAAATAAGGGATGGAAGGTGGAGAAGAGAATGAACAGAATGACTCTGGGGAGTGGAAGGTGACATTTCGAATCCACATTCTACTTCACTTCAGATTGAGCTCAAGAAGGGAGAGCTGAAGGTAGCAAAGTCCAATGCTCTGATGTCTTCAGCAAGTCTTAGTACATCTCCTTGTCAAAATCTTGTCATTAGACAGCAGGATTTTTCTTTCAGGTGGGTTTTCTATTTTTGCATAATTGTTTACCACTTAGATCACAGATCCTTTAAATAAGATAAAGATTTGGTATTTGGTCTTTACTGCTTTTTTTCTTTTCTAATCAGCAGCACATTTCAATTAACCTAGATATTCCCAAAGTCTCCTTTTCAAAGGCATTTCAAGAGATCTCCCAGGATTCTTTTGGAATCCCAGTGTTGCCACTCCCTTCAATAGAATAAAAAAGTTGATTTCCAACACTTCCTGCTGCACTCCAGCGCTTTCCTTTACAACCCCTGTCTTGCAGATGGGGAACAGTAGATATCCATGCTTTCCAAACTTCAGTTGGTATGTTATGGAGTAGGATGAGGTAGAATATCTTTGTGTCAATTTTTTCATGGTAGAAATTTGTCCTTTCACACTTTCTCATGGGATGATAAAATTGGGATATATGAAAATTAATGCTGTTCTTTTAAAAGTTTTTCAAATATACTTTTCTGCTTTATCATGGAATATTTGAAGGATAGGATTAAAGAGTATTAACAGATTGAGAAACAAACTAAATGAAAATTTCTTTACTGTGTTCAGTTTATAAAAGATAACATGTCTAGCAGACACTGCAAAATATATAAACCAAACCCACTGCCTTTGAGTCTATTCCAACTCACAGCGACTCTACAGGACACAGTAGAACTATCCCACAGGGTTTCCAAGGCTGTAATCTTTACAGTAGCAGACTGCCACATCTTCTCACTGGTGGAACTGCCAACATTTCAGTCCGCAGCTGGGCACTTAATTACTGTGCCACTAGGCCTCCTTTGCAAAATATATAGGAAAATAAAATTGCCTAATTCCCCAAAGATAAATTCACAATTTGGTATATATTTCTTCAAATTTTGTCTTGGAAGTTACCTGAATTGGTTTTTCAGAAGAGGTCATAGTATTATCTGAAGGCCTCAAGCTATTTCAGAGGGTCTGGGTTAGATGAGGCAACAGCTTTCACCTATAAACTGTTGAGTTTGTGACTGGATGTCCTTCAGAAAATAGGCACTGTTGTACCCACCAGATTGTGTGGTGAAATTCTTCTTAATTTCAAACTCTTTGCATTATTTGGAGTCTTCCAACCCCAAATTCAGCTCTATTCCTTGGAGTCTTCCAACTCTAAATTTAGCTCCATCCATTATCCCATGATACATCTGTTTTATTTTTACAAACTTTTTTTTTTTTTTTAAATTAAGCCCTCTTAGTTTCCATGCTTTGCTGTGTCTCTATGACTTTGCCATACTCTACACATCCTTCTGCTTCCTCACTACTTTGCCCTTTCTCCCCACTCTCACCCCCAGCCCTTGAAAAGTAGTGTTCAGAATGTGGTGTTATGAAAATCTAGAATGCTTCCTTTATTATAATGTAAAAATAGTTTCTATATGGGGAGACTTAAAACATTCCCAACCTGGTTGTGGAGATGGAACGCAATGATATTTGCAAACACTCTCTACTGGCAGCCTCTATGCCAGGAGCTTCCACCTCCTCCTCACTTCTCCATTATCTCGTTATCTGGCATTTGGAATTTACGACTTTGAAAAAATTCTCAGATGGTGCTTCCGATGGTATGGGTCCCAAGTGGGGTTGCAGCCACTGCAACGTGCCCTGTTTGGACCACCCTAAATGATATACCGCAGGCCCCCAGGCGAGGTTCCGGCCACAAGAGGGATGTAGCCGACTGGCCACAGGATATCTTCTCCTATTCGTCTGTGATGTCTGAGTTGGGCCATGGAGGGCGCAGGGCCAGGTCCGGATGGTCGCAGGGGGGTAGAGGGCAGCCCTGTGAGGGCCTGAACGTACCTTGGAGGTTGGTGAGGGGGGGCGGGAAGAGGGAGAGAGAGAAAAGGTCTGCATGGGACTGCAGGGCAAGGATTGATAGAGGAAGAGTGGCCTCCCTGCCCCTGACAGGTGACAGGAGGCAGACAACATCTGACACTCCCTTCCCCTTCAATACCTGTGGGCCCCGCGGTGGTGGGGAAGGCATGATGCGGAAAGGGGACAGTGCGCCACGGTGCATCCTGAGATGTGTGGGTTGGACTGGTGTGTGTGTGGGGAGATACACTGGCTCCAGAAACAGGGTGCAGTACCACTCCCACATAAAGCAGGTTTTGCATGAACACCTGATCTTTGGAACTTAACTATGTCCAGCAGTAAAGAGTAGGTGTATATTTCAATTTGAGGATAGGAAATGAAATTTTTCTTCTGTTTGGGATTGACAAGCTTATCTAGCTCATGTACAAGTGGATTACATGACTTTGGCTTTGTTCTAAAGCAGTTTAATACCCTGAACTACCTGTCATATTTATATTTCACTCCGCTTCCATTCCCATCTAAGCTATCAGTTTCTAACCACACTGCTGGACAATCAGCATTGTTTAGCATTTGTTCAGTGGCTTAATGAAGGCAAATGATGGCTGGGACACTGTAATGCATTTGTTCTTTCCTTTTCCATATGGGGGAGGGTGAGATTGCAAAGACTGGAGTCTTTGTGGTGCCTCATAGATTGGCACTCAGAAACAAATGCCTTGGACTGTCATCTCTCTTGCATTCAGAGGGCAATGGAATTTCTTTCCTTTGATTTCCCTTGGCTTTTGTCACCATATTGTATTCCCTAAAATAGACTCTCCAGAAAGGTAGGAAGGTAAAAGATGAAACAACTTTTATTTTGTACAGTCATGAAAGAAATTGGAAAAGGACATGTCCATCTCACACATACACACACAAATAATAATGAAATTTATGTTTGTTTTAATGTGCTGTCCTCTACTACAGTTCTTCCTGATATTAAGTAGCGGAAGAGCTGTCATAGAAAAGAGGATTGTACTTTATTACCTGGAGGACGAATGAATGGAAGTTACAGGGAGACAAATCTTGGTTGACTATGGAAATAAATCGCCAACAGTCCAAATGACACAATTATTACATTGGTTGCCTAGGGATCTGAGAAGTGGGGATGAGGTGAGCTATTTACTACTGGAGGTGTTCTAGTCTGGTTTGTATTCCTACCATTCTTGTTGGGCAAGAATGCTATAGAAAAGAATCCTAGCCTTGGATTGGGCTTGGAATGGATAAGAGTTAAATGAACTCCACAGAAAAGGTGCCAAATTTATGTCAAAGGAAGTACAGATGAGGGTAGAGGGTAAGAGAATAGCTGCTAGAGGCAGGATTTGGAAGATGGGAACAGAACCTGTGGGATTTCTAGGCCAGTAAAATATAAAAGGAAGCCTGGGCAATCTACTTCCGTAGAGATACTGTCTCAGAAACCCAAGGAGGGGTTGCTGTGGGTTGGAAATGACTTGAAGGCAGTGAGTTTAAAGTATAAAATGCCTCGTTGATCAATGAAAGAAGACCATGAGATAGTGAACCTGGATATCAGGCAGATATATATATATATATTTTTAAATTGTGATTTGGGTGAAAGTTTATAGAGCAAATTGGTTTTCCATTCAACAATCTATACACATTCTGTTTTGTGACATTTACTGAAATCTTTACATTGTAATAGCATTCATTCCACCTCCTGTGCCCACCCTTTCCCTTAATCCTTCCTTCTCATCCCCTTCCACCTTCCTAGCTCTATTCCTGGGCAAACGCTGTCCTCTTGATCTCATATGCTTGATTGTTCTAATGAGTGCATACCTTCCTGATATTACTGTTCATCTTATAGGTCTATCTATTGGCGGACATGATAGACAGGTTTGTCTGACTCACATGACAGTTATGAGGGTTAAGTGCAGTTCCAAGCCTGAAGAGTGTTTTAAGGACCATAGTCTTGGGGGTTCCACTAGTCTTCATCAGAGCAGTAAGCCTGGTCTTTCTTATGATTTTGAGTTTTGTTCCACATTTCCCCCCACTCAGTGCCTCTTACTGTGATCCTTTTCAGAGTGGTCAGTAGTGGTAGGTGGGTACCGTTTAGTTCTTCTGGTCTCTGAGTTGTAGATGCTAGGCTCCATGTGCTCCATTAGTCCTTTGGACTAATACTTTCCTGCATCTTTGATTTTTATCAGTCTTCTTTGCTCTGGACACAGAGAGAGCAATAGTTGCACCTTAGATGACTGCTTACAAGCTTTTAAGACCCTAGTCACCACTTATCAAAGTAGGATGTAGAACATTGTCTTTGAGGGCTATGTTATGCCAATCGATCTTAATGTCCCCTGAATCCATGGTCCTGAGTCTTCATACCTGTGACTCATTCCTTCAAGATGTTTAGTTGTGAGTAAGACATTTTCATAACTGTCCCCTGTATGCTCTACTACATTCATGGATATGTTTGCAACACATACAGATACATAGATAAAAGATGAAAATAACCAAACTCAGTGCCTTCAAGTCAATTCCAACTCATAGCAAACTTCACTGGGTTTCGAAGTCTATAAATCTTTACGGAAGCAGACTGTCTCATCTTTCTTCCATGGAGCAGCTGGTGGGTTCAGACCATCAACATTGTGGTTAACAGCCAAATGCCTTA
>NW_006921881.1:3799588-3800155 GCF_000298275.1 Orycteropus afer afer
ATTGTTCTGAGACACTCTTTAAACCTAGAACCGAGCCTACCTCTTGAGATCCCCTTTTAGCGAAATAGCAGAGTAGCACACCAAATAAAGGATATTATCCATAAGATCAGTGTCCTATTTAAAAACCATCACTATAGTCCAGAAGATCAACAATTACTCAAAAGCAAAGATGAGAAGTTAAGGGGGCAGGAAACTAGAGTACTAGAAAGGGAACAAATTGAACACAAAGAGAATGTTGACAAATTGTGATAAATATAACTAATGTCATTGCACATTGCAACATTGTGTGGAAATTGTCAAATAAGAACCTAACTAGATGTGTAAATTTTCACCACAAATTTAATAAAATATTATTTTTCAAATATTTACTTCTAGATGATTGAAAAAGAGAAGTCTGTGTTGAGTATTGATCAGATTCAGATGCTGAACAGAGAATCCAGTCTTAGACTTTCAGGAGTCCTCTTCCTAAATCAGAGCTCCATCTAATCCATGAATTTAGATCTGTCCTGAACAGAATTAATCATCACAATTCCTTGCTAGCTGTTTAATAAGACCTTGTAACTCACA
>NW_006921881.1:3800255-3802363 GCF_000298275.1 Orycteropus afer afer
AAGAGATAAAGAGAGCCTCTGTCAAACCTACATATATTCACAGGTGTAGTTCCATTCATCTTCCCACCTCTGTTCAAAATGAGTGTCTATTTATGCATCCACTCATAAAGTATTTTTATTACTGTCATTGCAGGATTGTGTATGTAATAGTATTCACTTTTGTTCCCAGGAAAAAGTTTTGAATCACTCGTAGAAGAGTTGGTTGTGACTGGGGAAGACAAAAGAATTTGTTGTTGGACATGCTGATTTTGAGCTGATGATGGGATATCTCACTGGACAGATCTATAGACATTTACACTGGTGCCTGGCACTCAACAGAGAAGTTTTGGTTGGACATAAATATTAGGAAGTGGGCTTCATTATATGATAGAGGTATTAGATTAATATTAATATTAATAAAGTGCTTTGAAACTCTGAGTTTGGATAAATTCTCTGAGTTTGGGAGAACACCCACAATTAAGGAATGCAGGCAGGAATAGTTGAGGAAGGAGTAAGTCACTAAAAAGGGAGTAAAACGAGGACTTGTGCAAATGATTCTTGTTTTGGAGACTGATTCTTACATTTTTTGTTTTAACCCTACTAATCATAGGTTTAGTCTGGAAGATATAGAGATGCACTGAAATTGCTCCCTTAAGCACTGCCAAGCAGAAATGTGGCTGATCCACATGGAAGCTGTCTCCATAGAAAACCAAACTACTACTGAATTTGTCCTGCTTGGATTCTATGACATCCCTGAACTGCATCTCCTTTTCTTTATTGTGTTCACTGTTGTCTACGCCTCCATTATCACAGGGAATATGCTAATCATTGTGGCAGTGGTTAGCTCCCAGAGGCTCCACACACCCATGTATTTCTTTCTGGCTAATCTGTCTTTCCTGGAGATCCTCTACACCTCCTCAGTGGTGCCAAAAATGCTGGAGGGCTTCTTGAAGGAGGCAGTCATTTCTGTGGCTGGTTGCTTGCTTCAGTTCTTTATCTTCGGCTCTCTAGCCACAGCTGAATGCTTCCTGTTGGCTGTTATGGCATATGATCGCTACTTGGCAATCTGCCACCCACTCCGCTACCCACTCCTAATGGGGCCCAGATGGTGCTTGGGGATGGTGGTCACAGCTTGGCTGTCTGGTTTCATGATAGATGGACTTGTTGTGGCTCTGATGTCACAGCTGAGGTTCTGTGGCCCTAATCACATTGACCACTTTTACTGTGACTTCATGCCTTTGGTGGAGCTGGCTTGTTCAGATCCCAGGGTGGCCCAGGTGATGACCTTCATTCTCTCTGTGGTCTGCCTCACTGTTCCCTTTGGACTGATTCTGACATCGTATGGCTGGATACTGGTGACTGTGCTAAGAGTTCCTGCAGGAGCCAGCAGGCGAAAGGCTTTCTCCACATGCTCCTCACACGTAGCTGTAGTGTCCACATTCTATGGAACTCTCATGATCTTGTATGTTGCGCCTTCTGCTGTCCACTCCCAGCTCCTTTCCAAGGTCTTTGCTCTGCTCTACACTGTGGTCACCCCCATCTTTAATCCTGTGATCTATACCCTGAGGAACAAGGAGGTTCATCAGGCACTGTGGAGACTTCTTTATATTAAGCAAACCGAAATATTTGATTGAAGGAGGAGAGTGATGAAGATTACATTTTGGGCTTTGGACTCCTCCATCAGGAAGTCTTCTAAGACTGGCTGAACAATAATTTTGTTCTTTTCTGACATTCCCCTCTGACCACTTCTATTAGCTATTCTAAAAGTGAAAATGGTAGGACAACAATTTTTATGTGCTAGATTAAAAAATTATATTAAAATTTTATTTGTTCTTTAATAGACCATGAATGTTTAATATAGAAATATAGAAAATGAAGATAAACAATAGCAGCAATGTTAAAACAAACCAAGAAATACTGGCTATTTATTTCAGAATTTTGTTATGTATATACATGTTGTTATATATTGGCTAGAAGCTAGCGGTGTCTTCTAAGTCAGGCAGCTGCTGGCTGCAGAGGTTGACAAACTCAAGATTGGCAGGTAAAATGGCATGGTCCCAAGATCAGCAGGCAACCCCGCAGGCCATTAATTCAAGTCCAGGAACAATCTCAAGGTCAGCATGCAAGAC
>NW_006921881.1:3808223-3815361 GCF_000298275.1 Orycteropus afer afer
TTTTTTTTTTTTTTTAAATTCATTGTCTAGCTTTCACATGCACATGAGACTACTGTAAAAACAATGGCTTGGGTCAGGTGCATGTTAGTCTTCAAAGAGACATCTTTGCTCTTTGACACTTTAAAGAGGTCTTTTGCAGACGTCTTTTGAATATATCCATCCTTATGTTAAATATAAATTAAAACTAAACCTAGAGAGGAGCTAGTCACTAGCGAAGGACATGAAGGTTGCTAAATCAGAGGGTCAGTGAAAAAGAGAGACCCTCAATGAGATGGCTTGGCAAAGTAGCTGCAACAATAGCCTCAAACAGCAGTGATTGTGAGGATGGTGGAGAACCAGACACCATTTCATCTGTTATACATAAAGTTACTATGAGTAGGCGCCAACTTGGATGACAAACAAAAACAGCAACAGATTGGGACCTAGAATTTAGTTCTTATTTCTATTTCATTGTTCTTTCTAAAAGATCATATAATGCACATGACAACCTTGGTGTTAATGGATTCATTTTGCAAATGTGATGAAGTGGAGAGTGACTTTGGTTATGAAGATTATCCTTAATCCTGAGAACTCTCTATGCCCAGAATCATTTTCAGGGAACTCTTCACATCCTTATTTCTCAGACTATAAATGAAAGGGTTTAAAGTGGGAGTTACCAGGGTATACATGACAGCAGCGACCATCTCCCCAGGAGAACGAGAAGTTGAAGGGGGCTTCAGATAGGCAACAAAGACTGTGCTGTAGAAGAGGATGACTGTGCAGAGGTGGGAGGTGCATGTGGCCAGAGCTTTCTTTTTCCCCTGTGCTGATGGAACCATAGCCACAGCATGGAAAACACAGGCATAAGAGCTTATGATACAGAGGAGAGGACTGATTCCTAAAAACCCAGTCAGAGCCACCACTAAGTCCTCATTGAGGTTAGCATCAGAGCAAGAAAGCCATAAGAGAGGACCTAGATCACAGAAAAAGTGGGGAATCTCTTGATTAGGATAGAAGAATAGCTGGGATAGTAATAAGGTATGGATCAGAGAGATGGAGTGAGCCACTCCCCATGACGCAGCCACTAGCAGTCCGCATCTGCAAGGAGTCATTAGGATTGGGTAACGCAGAGGATGGCAGATAGCAGCATAGTGGTCAATAGCCATGACAGTCAAAAGAAGGCTGTCCATATCAGCAAAAACAGCAAAGAAGTATAATTGCATCAGACAGTCAGAGAAAGAGATGGCTCCATTGCTGGTCCACAAAGTCTGCAGCATCTTGGGAGCTGTGGTGGAAGTGAAGCAGACATCTACTAGTGAGAGCTGGCCAAGGAAGAAGTACATGGGAGTGTGGAGGTGGCTGTCAGTACCAATAGTTAGCAGAAGTAGCAAGTTGCCTAGGAGGCTCAGCAAATACAAGGCCAGAAAAAGACAAAAGAAGAACTCCCATTGCTCTGGATCCCTGGACAACCCCAAAAGGACCAAGTCAGGGGTCTTGCTGCAGTTCATTCTGGACTTTGGTGTGCTGCAAGAAAAGAATCAATGTGAAAAGGCTTAACTCCTTGTCAGGCACTGGATGTCTTTTGGCAATGGGTTTCCCTTATATCACCATTCTGAGGAATGGAGAAAAGAAACTGAAATACGATTGTTGTTGTTGTTATGTGCCGTCAAGTTGCGAGTCCCTACTTGGGTTTCCAAGGTAGTATCACTATGGAAGTAGATTGCCTCATCTTCCTTCCGAGGAATGGCTGGGGGTTTTGAACCGCCAGCCTTCTGGTTAGCAGTCAAGTGCTGTAGGTACTATGCTACCAGAGCTCCCATAGAAAGGACAAAAGTTAGACTTCATAAAGGATGGCCAAAGTGAGGAGGCACAAAAATGAAGGAATAAGGGAAATGAAAGAGGCTTCCTAGTACTGTTTTCTAAGTATGAAAGAACTCTTTTAATTAAACGTTGTGTATAAACTTTGTATACCAAGAAGGATGGTATAACTACTTGTTTGTGAGTCTGTTGCAAATGTGGTGATGAAGTGGAGAGTGATTTTGGTTGTGGAGATTATTCTGAATCCTGAGAACTCTCCATGCTAGACCATGAGCTCTTTGAAGATACAGGCTGAACCCCAACATGTAGACATTGTAGAAAGTCGATAAATACTTCTACCATCTATACAGTCACTATTCTAATTCAACTATTGTTGATTGGGTAGAGTATTGCTAGCCTCTGAAATGGTTAAACCTACCCACTTTTGCCCCATCCAATATGTTCTCCACATTACAGTGAGCGTGATCTTTTCATAAAACAAAATCTGGTCATGTCACTTCTTTGTTTAGAAAGTATGCATTTCTTTATTAAAAAAGGATGAACAAACAATGGAGAATCATTGCTCTCATGAAAAAAAAAAATGTTCCTTTACATTTGTAATGTTTTTCACAAAGCTCATTGTGTTTTGATCCCAAAACACCTCACCAGCTTCTTCTTGCACTAACCCACTCATTCTTTGCTCTACAACCACACTGCCTTTCATTCCCTCATCTGTGCCATGTTCCTTGTCTTTCACTGAATCAACTCCTCGTCATCCTTTCAATCTCTGATCAACCTGCAGAGTCTATAATTGAAATCTTGTGATAAATCATGTGGCAGGCATGGTTTCCTTTTATTTTTCCAATTATACACTCATTACTTCTTTGATTCTATCAGTCTGTTAATCTTCCAATGGATAAGCGATTTAGGATAAATAGATGTAACTTCTTCCCTCTTTATGTTATTATATTTGAATAACTGAAAACAATGCTTCTCAACCTCATTGTGCATAGGATTCACCTGGAGATCTACTTAAATCACAGATTTTTGAGCTCTAACCCAAATATTTTGATTTAGGAGTTATGGAATAGATGCCTTTGAATTATGGTGTTGGCAAAGAATATTGAATATACCATGGACTGCAAGAACAATGAACAAATCTGTCCTGGAAGAAGTATAGCCAGAGGCTCCTTAGAAGTGAGGATGGTGAGACTTTATCTCACACACTTTGGACATGTTATCAGGAGGAACCAGTTCTTGGAGAAGGACATCATGCTTGGTAAAGTAGAGGGTCAGTGAAAAACATCTGGAGATCTTCAACAAGATGGATTGACACAGTGGCTACAACATAATCTCAAACATAGCAACTGTTTTGAGGATGGTGCAGGACTGGGCAATGTTTTATTCTCAAAGAGCTTCTATGAGTTGGAACCTGCTCAAAGGCACCTAACACCACTGGTACTCTCAGGAGATGCTGATGCTGCTAGTCTGCTGAGTAGAAGGCAAAATATAGCTTATCATACCAGCCGTATCTCTACCATACACTTTCTTTCCTTTCCTCTCTATTTCCACTTTCTCCCCACCACTTTTTTTTTTTTTTAAATCAGAAACAGGGGGATTCCCACTCTCCTACAAAATTAAGACTTTCTCTACTCCCTCCTTTCTTCAGACAATAATACTTCATTCAGCTGAGACAGTGCTGCACCTCTTCATTTGCACATCTTCTTCCAGGTTGGATCTTCTTGATGATTTTACTTGAGTCCTCTCACTTATTATATCCACCTCCAGGTTATTCATCTGGAAAATACATAGCTCAAGTTGGATCTTAGGCTACATGAGGCTCAGAACTGAGGTTATGAGAATAATATTTCAGCATTTAGGGTTGTGAAGTCCTCTCTATTCATCTCTAAAATTTCAGTCTCAGATGTACTGTATCCTAATACTCTGGCACGTCTCCACAGCATTCTCCAGCTACTACTCTTTAAAAAAGTACAAACTCACTGCCATTGAGTAGATTCTGACTCATAGTGACCCCCACTGGGTTTCCAAAGCTGTAAATCTTTATGGGAGCATAGTGCTTCACCTTTCTTCTACACAGCATTTGGTGGATTTGAAGCACCAATCTTTTGGTTAACAGACAAATGCCTAAACCAGTGCACAGCAGAGCTCCTTACCTGCTTCACTACCTCTCTGTTATTTACAGCAAAACTCTTCAAAACCTCATTGTCTTTGTCCTCATTGTTAATTACTCTCTGAACTCATTATTTTACCTTCCATTCTTTCTTGAGCTCACTTCAATCAAGCTTTTGTTCTTACCATTTCACTGAAACCACTCTTGTTAATTTAGAGTTCAATTCTCAGTTCTTTAGTTACTTGACCTTTCAAAAAGATATAATACAGTTAAATTTTTCCTTACTTCAAACACTTTCCTTGCCTTGCTTCCAGGACACCACCGTTCTCCTTGTTTTTGAGTGAAGTCTCTGGCAGCCACTTCTCAGTCTAGTTGGCTACTTCCTTTTTTTGTTTTATTACTCACGTTAGAAACACATCTCTGTTTTCTAGTTAAAATATTTAAATATTTCTAATTAAAATATTTACCAACAGATAACTCTCAAATTACATCTTCAATTCCAACCTCTCTCCTAAATTTTAGACTTGCATGTTTGATTTCCTACTAGATATTTCCATGTAACCTACCTGGTAAGAGTTTTACCACACAAGACATTTTCTTAAAATGAGAATGGTTTACATACTGATTTGGAAAGAGTACACAAAGTGGCCTTTCAAGATTACCTAGGCCTCACAGTGCAGAATGTACCCAGAATCGTCCACTTAGGAACTTTGGTGGCATATTGGTTAAGCCATTTGACCCAGCTACTAATTGTTAGTGGTTTGAGCCCACCAGCCACTCTGTGGGAGGAAGATGAGATAATCTGTTTGCATAAAGATCTATGGCCTTGGAAACCCTGTGCCCCATAGGTTTGCTAAGAGTTGGGATTGACTTCATGGCAGTGGCGATGGTCCACATTGAATTTTGAGCCCATTACTTTTTCAAATGCCGCCTTCCACACTTACCTGTTGGCTTCCCTAATCTCCACCTCATGAATGATAACCTTAGAAATGGCTGCTCCATCTGATGCTCTTGGTGAGCAGATGGAAGAGATCAGAGAACGCAGGGCTTTTGCCTACATTGTTGATATCTTGTCAAAACATAGAGCTGATACAGCTTGAGAGCTGAGCATTATCAATCTTCATGTCTCTTGGGACCGGAAGGAATCTTTCTTGACCTTGGAGACCCAGTTCCCACAATTTCTCATTAGTGACAAATCTGGAGAAATTTTCCATTGGGAAAATTGCCTATAGATAGTGTTGAGGAATTAAATTAATAACTAAACAGAAATTTAATTTTAACATTGATTTGGAAGTGAAATCAGAAAGATTACTCAAAACTCACAACCTCTCTTTAGTCACGGTCCTGTCTCCTAAAGTCAGAGAAGATTGAAGAGGTTGACATATGGCCGTAACATTTCATGGCTTTGAGAGAAACCACTTCTATTGATATATACATTTGCCTAGCCCTCCTCTAAATACATCCAAATTCATATATTCAGGTTACCTGTTTGACATCTCCCCTTAGGTATCTGATGGGCATATCAAACTTGACTCTAATCCAATGTGAACTACTATCCAACTCCTTTCCTTCTCCTTGTTTCTTATTCAGTATTCTGCATTTTAATAAATGGCTATATGGTGCATCTATTTGGTGAATGCTGACAGGAATCACATTTTGTTTTTAGTAATAGAGACTGACAATATAGAGTTTCAAACAAGTAAGTTTGTGTTTCTCTCTTGCAAAAATGTCCAATGTGTGAAGTGGTTTCTCATTGTGGTTTTGATGCACCAGAGGACAGCACTCACCTAGAGGGAAAGCTGGGCAGACAGGAGTGCATAGATTAGAAGGGCACAGGGAGCGGGTGGTCACTGGGACTGGAGGGGAGTAGAGTTTGTTATGGTTGGGAATGGTAATGGGGCCATTAATTCAAATGCGGATGAACTGTTGAATGTAGAACAAATTTGCTTTGTAAATTTGCACCCAAAGCACAATACAAAAAAGAGAACATAATAAATGTCACTGAATTGTACATGTGAAAACTGTTGAATTGGTGTATATTTTGCTGTGTATATTCTCTACAACAACAAAACAAAACAAACAATAAAAAAAGTTATGGAATATAATTCTACTCTGAAATACATAGGTTCACTATGTGTCAGTGTTAACTTGATGGCAATGGTTATTTTATCTTTGAATGAAGTGTCTCCTGTAGACAGCATATAGTTGAATCTTGTTTTGTATCCAGTTTGACAATCCCTTCCTTTTAATTGAATTGTTAAATTCATTCATACTTAATGTTATTATTGATGTGGTTGCATTTATGTCTTTGATGTTGCATTTTTCTTATGTATCTCATTTTTTTTGTTTCTGTTGCTTCTTTACAGCCTTCTTAGTTTCTAGCATACATTTTAATTCTTTTAAATTATATTTATGTGTTTTTTTTTAATAGTTACTCTAGCACTTAAAATCTACATGTTAATTTGTCTCCCTGGCTAGATTCTTAATTCTTGTAATATATAGAAACTTTAGTCCTGTACACCTCTATTCCTTCACCCTCAGTCTCCATTACTATTTTATGTACTGATCTGTGTATGTTACAAACACAACAACACATTGCTGTTACTAATAGTTGTCATATTTTTTTTGTCTTTTAAAGTAGCTGAGAAATGAAAGGAGTACAATTATTTATTTTGAGAGTTTATTACATTAACTTTCTTTTTTCTGTATTTCTCCCTGTGGATTTGTGCTACCACCCAGTTTCATTTCGCTACTTCCTTACAGTTTTCTTTTCATTCATGTTGCTTGTGATGTAATTGTCAAATGTACTACATTTTTGTCATAGGCAATGAGTACAATTACACACATATTTTTATGTGTTATCTTTAAATCAGTTAAGAGAAAAAAGAAGAAATATTCTATTATAATGTCTTTAATAATGACTGGCAATGCCCAGACCTCTACGACTGCTGCTTGACAAATCTCCAGCTGTCAAGAGTCTTGGGCGGAAGCCAATTCCACTTTTACTTTCGATTGTATTCTGGTCCATTATCTTAATTACTACAATAATCTTTATGGTGCTCATGCTCCTTCTGGTTCATCCCAGAGGGTCCAAAACTGATTTTCATGTTTCCCATGAATCAGGACACCTTCCAGATGACTCTCTGATTTCCAATTCCAAAAACCCCGGTTTTCCTAGAAATCCCCATGATGAGCCAGAGCTGGAAAGGCCCCTGGGAATCCTAAAGACAT
>NW_006921881.1:3815461-3818745 GCF_000298275.1 Orycteropus afer afer
TACCACAACTTTTTTTTCTTTTGCTAGAAAATTTTAGTGCAAATTTTAGACGTTGTGTTATTCTACATGTGTTTTAGTATGCACTACTTAAAAACAAAACAAAACATGTTCACCTTGCCATTATTATACTCAATGTCATTGTCAATATTTCCTTAGTATCATCTAATACACAAATCATGTTCAAATTTTTCCAAAAATCCAGTATCTTTATCTACTTCCTTAAAACTAGGAACCAAACAAGGTTCATATAATGCATTTAATTGCTGTGTTTCTTGGTTCCTTTTATTTATGTTATCCTTTTCATTATGATATTAACTTATTGGAGAAATCAGGTTGTTTGTCCCATAGAATGTCCCATATTCTAAATTACAAATTACATGTAGTTTTAAACTTCTGTCCCTATACTTTGTATATCATATTAATTTGTGGTTAGATACAGAAGATTAGATCTTGTTATTTATTTTTCTTCCCCAAAAAAGGATATGTCACCATTGCTATGTTATTCCTATTGCCTCACATCATGAGGTATCATGAGGCATACAATATTTGGCTGTCTCATTTTTGTTGTCATTGTTGTTAGGTGCCACTGAGTCAGTTCCTACTTATAGTGACCCTATGTACTACAGAATGAAACACTGCCCAGTCCTGTGCCATTTTCTATGCATTGTTGCAGCTTTTCCCTCTCATTTTGAGTCATGCTACATCAACAAATGAAAGTCCAGAAAGCTTTACTCTATCCATGTCATTAAGAGCAACTTTACTTTGAGGAGGCAGCTCTTTCCCAGTTGTATTCTGAGTGCCTTTCAATCCCAGGGGCTCATCTTCTGACACTATATCAGACAATTTTTCCTGCTAGTCATGAGGTTTTGAGTGGCCATTTTTTTTTTCTTCTTCCAGAAGTGGATCTGGCTACATCCTTCCTCATAGTCTATTTTAGTCTGGAAGCTCCTCTGAAACCTTCCACCAGGAGTGACCCTGCTGATATTTGAAATACTGACATCACAGCAATGCTCAATCTGCCACAGTACAGCAAATGAACAGATGAATAGTGGTCTCACTTTTAGTCATGGGAGCTCAAGTGACATAGTACCTAAGGCATTTGACTGCTGACCAGAAGGCTGGTAGTTCAAACCCACCAGCCACTCTTCAGAAGGAAGACTGCAAAATCTACTTCTGTAATGATACTGCCTCGGAAACCCAAGGAGGGTTTGCTATGAGTCGGATCTGACTCAACAGCAGTGAGGTTTTTTTTTTTTTTAAATATTATTGACTGTGAGTTCATAAAACATTTGCCTGATTCAAATCACTCAATTCCCAATTAGTCTGTCATTTAATGTTTTGGCATCCATTCAGGAAAGTTTATGATTAATGCCTGTTGTTGTTGTTATGTGCCCTGGAGTCATCTTTGACTCATAACGACCCCTCCTTGGGTTTCCAAGGCAGTATCACTACGGAAGTAGATTGCCCCATCTTCCTTCTGAGGAGTGGCTGGTGAGTTCGAACCGCCAGCCTTCTGGTTAGCAGTCAAGTGCCTTAGGCACTATGCTACCAGGGTGATTTAATTCCTTCCACATATTTTCCTTTCATGTTTTGAATATATTTGCAAACAGCTGTTGTAAAGTCTTTGCTGAACCTGTGTTTCAGCCATCTCGGGTTCAGAATGGGGAAAACTGTATTTCCTTATCTTTGTATTTTGATTGAATACAGGTCATTGTATTCTGTTTCCTTTTATTGAATAATGTTGATTTTTGTTCTAGTAGGCATTTTAATTCCAGGAAGATCACCTTAAACTCATGTAGGCTTGGTTTTATGCTTTAGTGGCATGGATCTGTGGAAAGCCCATGGTATGTTGTGACTCAACTTCTAGATTTTCTTTTCCTTATGAACATTGTCAAAGCTTGGTTATAAGCTATTTCAGGCCATTTTTAGGGTAAGATATTACTCTAGCCCGTGATCATTACTCCTAAGACTTCGCCTTTCATAATCTCAGCTGGATGGCAGTTATATTAATGAGCTTTCCCTACTCGCAGGATCAGAACTTCAAATTCTCCTGGTACTGCTCCTTTCCAAGCAGTCCTCCATCTCTGGTTTCTGCTTCATGTTTATCCTTAGCAGCTTCTCTCTGCTCAATCTCGAATAGTTTTTTCCTTCACATGTACAATCTAGTTATTAGCCAGAGTTCAATGGCCCTTCTTCAAATGTAGCATTGGAGTACTTTCTACACATCTCCCTCCTCTCTGATACCCCACCTCATAGCTTCCAGCTGCTTCAACTGCCACAAACTCTATTTCTGCTTTCTCAGGACAGTGGGACTGCCCCTTTAAAAAGAGAGTTCTTGCTCTCCTTCCTAGAAATCTATTTTTATAAGAAAATCTACCTTGTCTCCATATCTTCCCCCTTATCTTCACTTGCTATTCCTAAGTCAAATAAATTGAGCTTTGGTTTCTGTCCAAATTATATGAATTTTATAATATATCCTGTAATGAAGCATAGATTGAACTGGGTATTGCATCTTAGTCTGCTACTGGTTTTTGACACCTTATTGAATTTTTGACCTCTGTTGTTCAGACATTATTTTACTTGTCTTACTTTGAATGTTTATATACAGTTAGCATCTGAATGCTGTCTTCTGCTTGACTTCAGGAGCTCTGGTGGCATAGTGCCTAAGGCATTTGACTGCTAACCAGAAAGCCACTCCTCAGAAAGAAGACTGGGCAGTCTACTTCCGTAGAGATACAGCCTTGGAAACCCAAAGAGAGGTCACCATGAGTCAGATTCGACTCAACGGCAATGAGTTTGGTTTGTTTTGGGTGCTTGACTTTAGTACTTGCCTGTAGACAAATGGCTCAGTCAGTTCTAACTCACAATGTGTCCCAATCTAGCCCAGTTTCACTCATGGTCCAACTCTGGATCACTTAGAATTCCTCTTGAAGGATTTTATTCCACGTCACCTTGCTATAGTGATTCCAGTCCAAAACGTTTCTCTCCTTTTGCTCTCCTTCTGTCACTTTTGATTATCTCTATAGTTTTGATCACTGGGTGCCATTGAATGGAAGTCTTGGTTGTGGCGTTATTTGGGGTAAGATTGGCATGGAAAGGATAAATATTCAGAGCAACAAGAAAATGTTTATATTCACAAGATTTTGAGAAACCGGAGAGTGCTTTTAGGGCCAGAGGCAATTTCAACTTGGATTATCCATTTAATATCCATTCTTTAGAAAACAACTCCCAGAACACATGCTGTGACAAGACATTAGATTAGAATTGGAGAGGAAAAAAAATTA
>NW_006921881.1:3821767-3823242 GCF_000298275.1 Orycteropus afer afer
CCACCTCATTATGTGGGGCACATCTTCATCTTGTGTGAGTGTGTCTCCATCATCTTGCTGACACCACCTCTCCCTCCAGAGACCCACAGCTGAGGCTGGACCTCGGCAAATGACTTACATAGTTACATTTAGTGACATTCTTACTTTTCCATGCAGATTCATATTACTATATGGTGTCATTTGCTTTTAGCCTGAGTTATTTTTTTCAATATTTCTGGTAGATGTGTCTGCTAATTGAAAATTAATTGTTTTTCTTATCTAAGAATTCCTTCAATTCACCTTCATTTCAGATAGTTTTGTGGCATATAAGATTCTTTTTTGACAAGTTTTTTTCTTAAAAGTTTTAGTATGTTGAGGCTACTTTCACTGTTGACTGAGTATATGAGTTTGCTCTGTGTTCAGCCAGGGGCTAAAAACTAAGAACTTCCCTCTTGGTTAGTTTTCAGAAGATACAGCCCTTTTGGATCACTAGGAATTAATTTGGTTTTAGCTGGGCTCTCTTTGACTATCTCCCTGTTAAGCTTCTGGCTGGTCTGCCTGTATTAGTATCATATACAGATGTTAACCTTCACTAATTGTAACCTTTTTTTTTTGAATTGTAAACTAGTTTCTATACTGTTTTTATATCAACACGTTAATATTTTCCAGGCTGCTGGAACACCTAGAGTTTATCTTCTCACTCATAGTTAATAAAAATCCTACAATAACTGTTAGTCAAAAGCTTAGTATCAATTTAGTAATATTCTTAACCCACAATAATAATCAAAAACACCAAACTTCATGCAAAGTTAAGCTTTCTTCCTTACTCAACTCAGGCCTCTTCTGAGCTGCAAGTCTTCAGAGAGCGTAGTAGGTATTGCCACATTTTATAAATGTACCAGTCTCACAGTTACATGCCTTCTCCCACACTTGCTATGTTGTCTGTGATTCCTGAGTATGGAAATTGAGGAGACAAGGAAAGGAGAGGGGCAATATTGGTTCTAAGGTTGCGAAATCTACTTCTGTAGTGATACTGCCTCGGCAACCCAAGGAGGGGTCGCTATGAGTAGGTCCGTCGCGAGGGCACATAACAACAACAACATCATCATTAGCAGAGTGACTTCCTTGGCATCTTTCTTCTGGTTGTGTCAGATACTTAAACGTAATTCTTTCTCCTTTGGGCACATCTGTGAGCTCACGGAAGATATTTCTGTATCAACAACTTCCTTGGTCACCTCCTTGAAATATTGAGTGTGTTTCTCTATAATTTGAGAACAAGATAAGAATAACCACTATCATCACTTAATCTCCATTAGCCTATAGTTCCTAGCTGGCACAAAAGCGAGAAAAAGAAATAAAAGTTCTAAGAATTGGAAAGGGAAAAATAAAGCCTTTTTTTCACAGATGATATGTGCAGTATAAATTCACAGAACCTGTAAAGATCTATTAGAATTTATAAGTCAACTTGGCAAGATCTGTGCATGTAAGATCAATGT
>NW_006921881.1:3823617-3830035 GCF_000298275.1 Orycteropus afer afer
ATGGAGTATGGAGCTCTGGTGGTGTAGTGCCTAAGTTATTTGACTGCTAACCAGAAGTATGGTGGTTCAAACCCACCAGCCACTCTGTGGAAGGAAGACTAGGAAATCTACTTCCATAAAGATTTACTGCCTCAGAAACTCAAAGGGAGTTGCTATGAGTCAGAATTGCTTCAATGGCAGTGAGTTTGGTTTTTGTGTATATATATAGATATATATATATATATATAGTAATTTGGGTGAAAGCTTATAGAGCATATTGCATATTGTTTTTCTATTTAACAATCCATACACATTCTGTTTTGTGACATTTACTGCAATTACTACAATTCCTCCCTGCACCCACCCCACCCCTTCCTTCTTCCTTCTCATCTCTTTCAGCCTTCTTAACTCTATCCATGGGCAGATTCTGTCTTTTTCATCTTATGTGCTTTATTGTTCTAGTGAATGCATACCCTCCTGATGTTACCGTTCATCTGATCTGCTTGTCTACCATTTGGCTGCCATTTGAGTCATGAAGATTAAGTTCAGTTCCTAGCTTGAAGGGTATCTAAGTGCCATAGTCTTGGGTGTTCTACCATTGTCTTTCAGTAAGTCTGGTCATTTTTATAATTTTGAATTTTGTTCCACATTTTCTCCTACTCTCACTCTACCCAGAACCTCCTATTGTGATCCTTTTCTGAGTGGTCAGCAGGGGTAGCTGGGAACCATCAAGTTCTTCTGGTCTCAGTGTCATGGAGGCTGGGGTTCACATGCTCTATGGGAGCTCTGGTAGCATAGTGCCTAAGGCACTTGACTGCTAACCAGAAGGCTGGCAGTTCTAACCCACCAGCCACTCCTCGGAAGGAAGGTTGGGAAATCTACTTCTGTAGTGATACCACCTTGGAAACCCAAGGAGGGGTCACTATGAGTTGGGTTTGAATCGACGGAAAATAACAACATAACCACATCAGTCCTTTGGACTTACTGTCTCCTGCATCATTCATTTTCTTTACTCTTCTTTTTTCTGGAATGGTGGAGACCACTAATTACACCTTAGATGGCTGCTCATGAGCTTTTAAGCCATGAGTGGCTATTCACCAAAGTAGGAAGTAGAACATTGTCTTTGTGGATTGTGTTATACCAATTGACCTTAGTGTCCCCTGAGACCATGGTCCAGAGCCTCTATACCCAGTGCCTCATTCTCTCAAGGTGTTTGGTTATATCTAAGACTTTCTCATAACTTTGTCCCCTGTATACTCTACTACATTCATGGATATATTTGTGGCACATATAAATACATAGGTAGAGATAGTTTCTGTCAAACCTATATATATTCGTAGGTGTAGTCCCATTTGCCTTCCCACCCATGTTCAGATTGAGTGTCTGTCTATGCATGCACTCTGAAAGGATTATTTGAAGACCTAAGTAAATATAGAAGAGTACTCTGTTCATGGATTGTTGCTGTTGTTATGTGCCATCAAGTTGGCCCCAAATCATAGTGACCCTTCCTTGGATTTCCAAGGCAGTATCACTACGGAAGTAGATTGCCCAACCTTCCTTCTGAGGAGTGGCTGGTGTGTTTGAACCACCAGCCTCCTGGTTAGCAGTCAAGTGCCTTAGGCACTACCATAGGAGAGCTCCCATTCATGGATTCGAAGACATAATCTTTGAAAGAAGGCTATTCTTCAATATTTGCTCTATCTATTATATGCCAAATCTTAGCAGGTATTTTTTTGAACATTGAAAAAACTGGTTTTTAAATAATAACATGGAAAATATCTATAGTAGCTCAGATAATCTGAAAAGAACAATATTAGAAAGTTTAAACTACTCATATAAAATTACCATGAATTTAAAATAAATATGAATAATAAAATTAAAAAAAGAGAGAGGTTGGTACTATAAACATAATCAATTAAATACAAACACATAGATCAGTTGAAGAGATTAGAGAACACCACACATCTACAGTGACTTGATTCATGACAAAGGTACCACTGCAATTCAGTTGTTTCTCAATCAATGATGCTGGTTTAATTAGATAGCTATTGGATAAAATGATTAATGACATTTACCTCATACCATACACAAAAATTACTTTCTATGCATACAAAAATGGCCATGGATGTGGTATCCCCTGACCTCCTCTAACTTTACAAGAGGGAGAGAAAATTGCTATGTGTAACCCAAGA
Source organism: Orycteropus afer afer (assembly GCF_000298275.1). Taxonomy (NCBI): domain Eukaryota; kingdom Metazoa; phylum Chordata; class Mammalia; order Tubulidentata; family Orycteropodidae; genus Orycteropus; species Orycteropus afer. The sequence continues at coordinate 3,825,789 of NW_006921881.1, forward strand.
CTGATTCTTATGAAGCAGAAGTCAGAGGTGCCACCACTCTCCAACCTTTTTTTTTTTTTTAACCAATTCTATATCAAACATCCCTCCCCTGGCATTCTACTTCTCTGCTAGGTTCAGTAGTTCATTGCAATGGCCACATAGAATTCACAAACAATACTCATGACTGTGGGATTTATTAGGGAATAAAGGTTACAATGCAGGTTCAGGAATACTCAAGATACACTTCTTCATTCAGGACAGGTTTTTCTCAGCTGTGTTCAGGCACCCTTCTCTCTGGCCTCAGCTGCTGCCCCTCTCTAGCCAGTGTTTCAAAGCTCTTTTAGCTTTGCTGATAGGCATTGAAAAGGCACCCCACTCTGCCAGCAAGTCTCCTGCCCAAAGGCACACAGCTTCTCGATCCACGGGCAGGGACGCCCACCGCTCCATCTTATGCTGGTCTCTCAGTTCTTCTGCTTCTGCTGCCACTATGTCTGTGCTGTCTCTCTGCCACTGTTTTAGTGCAAGGGTCTTGGGTCCAAGGATGTGCTCTACTCCAGCTCCTCTTAGTCTTGTCGGTAGTGAGATCTCCCCTTTTCTGCTTTTGGGATGGCTCATTTGAAGCCTGGCAAGATGGCAAAACGGACCAATCCTCACATTAGGCTTCCATACATCTTATTTGCATAATCCTACCCCCACAAAGGTGCCATGTATCTTATTTACATTATCAGCATGCTATCCAATTCCCTTGGTCCACAAGCACCTTACATTTGCATAGTTCCACTCAGTCATCTGGTGGTGATTACAAAGACCATGGCTAGAAGAGTTGTATCAACAATCTCCCGCACCACAATGGATTATAGAGCTAAAGGTGAAAAGCAAGACAATAAAGCTTTGGAATGTAACTTAGTACCAGTTTTAAATTACTTGTTTTATATTATGATTTAAAAAATTTGTCTTTGTTATCATTTAAGTATTATTTTACTACATATGAATTAATTTTAGTTATACTGATCAATTTTTGTTTTACTTCTCAAGTTTGAAGACCTATGTATTTATTAATTCTGTAAAAAGTCTTAGAAGTTATTTCTCTGAGTATTATCTGTCACTCATTCCCTCAAAGAATGGACAAATAGATCAATAGATCATTCTGGAGCTATTATTGTTGTTGTGGTTGTTGTTATGTGCCGTCGAGTCGACCCCGACTCATAGCGACCCCTCCTTGGGTTTCCGAGGCAGTATCACTACAGAAGTAGGATTGCTCAACCTTCCTTCCGAGGAGTGGCTGGTGGGTTTGAACCGCCAGCCGTCTGGTTAGCAGGCAGGTGTCTTAGCCACTATGCTACCAGAGCTCCCGGAGCTATTATTAGATAACTTTAATTTCCTTTTTCTTTGTGGGACTCAGATATTTTTTTCCCATTTCTTTTATGATCACTTTATTTCTTTTGATTCATCATGTGAGAAAAATCTTGTCTCTTTCAATTGACTAATTTTGGTTTTCTATGTGTTTTTTCTGTTGCTTAATCTATTTGTGGCATTTTAAATTTCAATCATCATATATTATATTTATATAATGTTTTGCTTGTTTTTTCAAATATAGCTCTTCCTTTTCCTAGAATATTATTCTCTCAATATTGTTTGTATTTCTGCTTTCGTTCATTTTATGATTGAACAACAGAGGCCATCAGGTTGTTGTATTATTTAAACACTCTATCTATAAAGAGCTCTGGTGGTGTAATGCATAACACATTTGACTGCTAACCAGAAGATTGGTGGTTCAAACCCACCAACCATTCCATGGAAGGAGGACTTGGAAATCTACTTCTGTAAAGATTTACCACCTCGGAAACCCAAAGAGGGTCACCATGAACACGGGTGACAAAATTATCCATTGCATTTTAAGAGGCAATGTAAATGATACAATGAGCCTTTTTAAGGGTGACTTTTGTGTATTACTGTTTGAAGAACTGTGTTTCTCTCGCAGAACGAAACCTTAATAGAATCTTAGTGGACTCCTGAATTCCCAGAGAAAGTTGAGCCAAGTGACTCTCCTCAATGCTTGTATGCTGTGTAATGCTCCAAACTGCAGTTGGCATTTCAGGAAAGCATGGAAGGAGTCTCAAATTGAGTGAATTTTCTGTGTCCTTGTTCAAAGGGGTAGGAAAAGAAATTAAGTTGGAGTCTATAAAAATTAAAGAAATCTACATTTTTCTATACCTGGCTCTGTAATGTGAATTTTAAATCTACTATATTCACATGAGTAATTTGTATGTAATTACATATTTCAATGTTGCTACCGCTCAGTTAGAATTCATTTATACAGCTTTCCCTATGATGAGTTCTTTACGTGGTTTTAATTTCTTTTTTTTAATCTTCAAACCCAGACAAAACCACTACTTTCAGCTTTTTGTGATCCTATCAGAACAGTTATGCATGGATACACTTAAGAAGCAGCAAGATATTGAACACAGTATCAATATATAATGAATATAATGAAACATTGTTTACAGCATTTTTTTAAATAACTATACACTAAGTCACTGAATTGATGTAACAAAATATAATGCAGATATTCAGGTAATATAAAATTTCTCACAATTAAAAAACTCTTGGGAGCTCTGATAGCGTAGTGCCTAAGTCATTTGATTGCTAACTGGAAGACTGGCGGTCCTAACTCACCAGCATTCCTTGAAAGGAAGATTGGGCAATCTACTTCTGTAGTGATACTGCCTTGGAAACCCAAAGAGGTGTGGCTATGAGTCAGGTCTGACTCTATGGCACATAAGAACAACAACATAAAAAATCTTACAACAAACTTTAAATTTTTATTTTTTTATTGTGATTTGGGTGAAAATTTACAGAGCAAATACACTTTCCATATAGCAGTTTATATACACTTTGTCTCATGACATTGACCACAATTTAGCACAATGCAACATCTCCCCTCCCACTTCCTGCTGATAGTTACCTCTTCCCTGTGTCCATTTCTCCATGCACTCCTACCCCCTGAGTTGTCTCCCTGTGCCTGAGCAGCCCTTCTTTCTCTCATGCTTATTCTCTCCAAGGAGTGTATCTACCTCAGGTAAATGCTCAACTGATATGCTTGTCTATTGTTTGGCTGGAAGCTACAGGTATGCGTTTAATTCCAGACCTGAAGGGCAGCTAGGGGCCATAGTCTCGGTGGTTCCACCAGGATCCCTCGGGCCAGCAAACCTGTTCCCCCCCTTTTTTTCCCCCAAATGATTTTGAGTTTTGTTCCACATTGTCTCCCTGTCTATCCAGGATCTGCTACAAATATCCTCTTCCAAGTGGTTGACAGTAGTAGCCGGACACCATCTATTTCTTCTGGTCTCATAGTCGTATAGGCTGCAGATCGGATGGAGTACCAGTCGCTAGGACTAATTGTTTCCATGAATGTTTGGTTTTCTTCATTCTTCTTGGCTCTGGACAAGGAGAGACCCATCGTTGCATCTACATGGCAGCTTGCAAGCTTTTAAGATCTCAGTTGCTACTCGCCACAGTAGGAGGTGGAACAATGTTTTCTGTAGTATGTTATGCCAATTGAGCTTAATGTCCTCTGTGACTATGGTCCTGAGCCCACAGGTTCAACTACTCTATCCCTCTGGGTAGCTGGCTGTGACCAAGCAGTGACTACAACCTTACCCCTTGTCAGCCCCATTATACACCTGGGAATTCAGATCATACACATAAAATTATTGGACCACTGTCTGCCAACCCTATACATGTCCTTGGGTGCACTCTACACTTCTTATACATCCCTAATATTTCAGCCTGTCACCCATCTATCCACCCATATATCAATGATTTCCTTTACTGACCACGCCATACTATATGCACAAAACGGTTCATCTTTGTTGTCTGTACATCCCACGTACCTCTCTATGTCTTTCTCTTCCTCAATGCCACTATATTGATCACTCACATTTGGTACATTGCCCTTTTCTTCACCCAAATCAAAACTTATCTCTATCTAGCTAACATTATTCCCTCCACTCCCCTCCCACCCCTGGTAACCAAAAAAGAAAATGGTCTTCCATAGATAAACATTTCCTTGATTATTACAATAACAGACTAATACAATAATTGTCCTTTTGTGCTTGACTTATTTCACTAAGCATAATGTCCTCCAAGTTCATCCACATTATGCGGTGTTTTTCAGATTCTACATTATTCTTTAGGGTTGCATAGTATTCCATTGTGTGTATGTACCATAGTTTGGATGTCCATTCCTCAATTTATGGACTTCTAGG
>NW_006921881.1:3850487-3851948 GCF_000298275.1 Orycteropus afer afer
CTCTGTGATCTACTGGGAGGGGAGGGAGCTAGCCTTTCTGGCACAATAGTGAGATCTCCGCCTCAGTCTCAGCAGTAGTGCCCGTGCCCGCCTGGACCCAGACCATCCAAATTACTGATAAAATCAGCTGCTGGAGGCAGGTCTCCACTGCTGCCCGCTGGAGTATTGTAGTGGTCACTGGTAAGCTGCTATAAGATGACTTCTTTCTTGGCTCAGGGATCTCAGGCAGCCGTCCTTGCCCAGCAGACAGTGACTGCCCCTGGAGAGTTTTCAATGGGCTCTCTCGGGAACCCATTCATCTTCTGCCAGTAGCTCATTCCTAAATAATCTCCCTGTGCCTTTCCTCTAATTCTGCTCTTCTGTGTTTGGTGCACTCTAATTCAGTGAGCTGTTCAGAGCACCAAAGTTCCTAATTCAAACTGTTGTACGTAGTTTTCAAAGTTCTTAGATGTCAGATGGAAAAAAAAATGTGCTGCTCACTGACAAGACTCCATTTTGAATGTCAATTTTTTTTTTTTTTTAGGCAAGTGAACATTGATATATGAAAGTCTAGCAGTTTATTTTCTTTAAACATTTTCCCTTCACTCAAGTTAATATGTGTCTACCCACTATTTAGTGGGTTACTCTCCCTTCCCCATCCATCCTCGGTAACCATTAAAGAATATTTCTCTTTTGTGTGATACCCTTTTCTTGACTTTTTGCAATAGTGGTCTCATGTAATATAATTTCATCCAGGTTATAAAATGTTTTGCAGATTCATCATTGTTCTTTAACATTGTGTAGTATTCCATAGTGTGTACATACCATGATTTGTTGATCCATTCCTCTGTTGATTAGCGTTTGGGTGGTTTACATTTTTTTTTTTTGCTGTTGTGAATAGTGCTATGATGAATTTGGGAGAACATATATCTTTTTTTTTTTTTTTTGGTATAATTGAATGTAAAGAAGAGGCCAAAGGGAGTCGTCCTCATCAATAGTGAAATATTTTACTTTTTTTTTTTTTTTTTTGTCCTGACTCTTATTTCTCTAACATATGTACCTGGTAGCAACAACCATTCTTGTACTGAATATTGATGCATAGCCATGAGTATTTCCTTCACATAAAGACCTCAAATGGAAATTTCCAGATGATAAAATGTTTAAGCACCAGGGGGAGGTGTTAGCCTATGAGATTCTCATAGCACTGTTTACTTTTTTTTTTAAAGCAAATATTTGCCCACTAAAATAGTAATCAAGCCAGATAAAATAGTAATCAACTCCAACAACTAGAAATAAAACAACTGAAGAGTCCTACAATATCTAGAAGCAAGGAAATAATAAAGATCAGAGCAGAAATAAATGAAACAGAAAACAAAAAAACCATAGAGAAAATCAACAAAACAAAGAGCTGGTTCTTGGAAAAGATTAATAAAATTGATATGCCATTGGCAGAACTGACAAAAGAAAAGAAGGAGAAGACCC
>NW_006921881.1:3852513-3853049 GCF_000298275.1 Orycteropus afer afer
CATCCATTCCTGTTTAAAACTCTCAACAAAATAGGGATAGAAGGGAAATTCCTCAACATAATAAAGGGTATATATGCAAAGCCAATGGCCAACATTGTTACTAATGGAGAAAGACTCAAGGCATTCCCCTTATGAACGGGAACCAGACAGGATGCCCTCTATCACCACTTCCATTTAACATTGTGTTGGAAGTCCTGGCCAGGGCAATAAGGCAAGAAAGAGAAGTAAAAGGCATACATATTGGCAAAAAGGAATTAAATCTATCTCTATTTGCAGATGATATGACACTATACATAGAAAACCCAAGGGACTCAATAAAAAGACTACTGAAACTAATAGAGAGGTTCAGCAAAGTGACAGGATACAAGATCAACTTACAAAAATCAGTTGGATTTCTCTACACCACCAAGGACTCCTCTGATAAAGAAATAAGGGAAACTTTACCATTCACTATAGCTACGAAAAGGATAAAATATCTAGGAATAAACCTCACCAGAGACACAAAAGACCTATACAGAGAAAACTATAAAACACTG